>NC_057802.1:531564082-531852779 GCF_018294505.1 Triticum aestivum | reverse complement strand
GTCTTGCCACGTGTCAGCGCGGGAGAGGCCGGGCGGCGGCGGGATGTGTCCGGTGGCGGCGGAGGGCGAAGGGTTAGGGTTTGATCTGCGAAAGTTTCGGAGGGGGGTGTTTTTATAGGTAGAGGGAGCTAGGAGACTCCAAATGGAGTGCGGTTTTCTCCCACACGATCGTGATCGAACGACCGAGAGCATGGAAGTAACTTAAGTGGGTTTTGGGCTGTTTAGAGGGGGTTTTTGCTGCAACACACAAAAGGACTTTGCGCCGGTTAACCGTTGGAGTATCAAACGACCTCCAAATGGAACGAAACTTGACAGTTGGTCTACCGGTGGTATACCAAGGCCACTTGACAAGACTCGGTCCATTCCGAGAACGTTTAACACCTGCTCACGAAAAGAGACAAGAGGGGTGCGCCGGTGCACGTGGGAGTGTCGGATTGCAAAACGGACAACGGGGAAAATGCTCGGATGCATGAGACGAACACGTACGCAAATGAGATGCACATGAAGACATGATATGAGATGCATGACATGAACACAATGCAAAACGAAAAACAAAACCCGACCACGGAGGGAATATCATAACACATAGCCGAAGATGGCAAGAGTTGGAGTTACAAATATGGAAAATTACATCCGGGATGTTACAGCCTTCTCGAGGACGCGGAGGAATTGATCCCGAGCTCATATGCTCCCGCATGAACAGTAAAATCGAAAAAATATCGAAAAAATTCAAAAAATTCCAATTTTTTTGGGAGAAACATTGACAAAAGTTCTAAGTGCCTGCAAAAATTCGTCGTGAAATCACATTCCTAGAAGGCATGGCAAAAAAAAAAAACAAAAACAGTACTCTGAAAAAGCTACTTTCAAAAGCATTTTGAAGCACTGAATTTGTTTTTTTTGCCACGCCTTACAGGAATGTGATTTCATGATGAATTTTTGCAGGCACTTAGAACTTTTGTCAATGTTTCTCTCAAAAAAAAATTGGAATTTTTTGAATTTTTTTGATATTTTTTCGATTTTACTGTTCATGCGGGAGCATATGAGCTCGGGATCAAAAGATGACTTTCGCCTTCTCGATGCACTCATTGTTGATCTGTGGAGGAGGCTCGATCTGGCATCCTCCTTTCTTCTTCAAGCCAGAAGTCGATGTTGCTTCCTCAGACCTAGTCTCGTGTCTAGCCTCTAATCTAGCAACAAGTGCACTTGTCTCATTTACAGCCTCTATGCTAGCTAAAAATGCACGAACATGTACTACATTTCATCTATCAATATATCGATGTACTCTTCTTCCCAATACCAAAACTTGCATCCATTCTACACAACAAAATTTGAAGTTAGCACAACTAGTCAAATCTAGAGCACAAACCGAAGCTAAAAAAGCGCATACCCCATCGTTTAAGCACTTGATGAACACCCATCCGGGATGTTCCGGCGTTGTAGACACGCGGCGCACGACCATCCTTGGGCAGTGGTCGCACTTAATGAGTGGCAACGGTGCGCCGGCGAGCTTTTGGGCAAGCACCAAGCCCGGCCGACCGCCATTCGTGTATCTGCCGGCGGACCACCGACGGTGCAGATCCGAGCGGCTAGAGGAGGAGCCACTTCCTGCATGTGGTCTTGCGGCCCTGCCAGGGCCTTCCGGCGAGGTGCCCGGCCAGTCCATGGCGGGGCCCGGCCTCCCATAGCCGGGCGAGCTCAAGACCGACCGGATCCGCCCCAAATCCGGCCGGCGGGTGCGCAAACCAGGTGGCCGTGGTTGGGTAGCTCGGCGGCGCCGAGGGGAAGGGGCTGGGCGAGCTCGCGTCCGAACTGCACGGCTGTAATGGCAGCGGCGACGGCAGCGAGGGGAAGAGTGGGGAAGAGTGGAGGGGGTGCGGCCGGAGGGAGGGAGGGGGGCGGATAGAAAAAGGCCCACCCTGTGCCACCGACGGGCGGGCCAGGGGAGGACACGCGCAGAGGACCCGCGCGTCCGCGTGGTGTCCGTTTTACCCCAAAAGCGGCGCAAACTTGGGCCGCGGATGGGTCGAAAGCGGACACAAAACGGACAAAAGTCCGTTTGCTCCCGCGCGCTGGGCCGCCTCGTTTGTCCATTTTACCCCAAACGGACGGGGTCGGACAGGATAGGGTTGCGCGGTGGAGTTGGAACTCTCTGCAGACTTGCGGGAAAGGGGCCGGGGCCACGGCCAGGCGAGGCGAGGCCGTAGCGTGGAATCATGGATGGAATCGAATCTGGTGCGGTGTCGCTCTGCCCAGTGCCCATGCCCGGTGTCAGCGGCTTGGCGCAGCTGCCTCCGGCGCTGGGGGAGGGAGGGAGAGAGAGAGAGAGAGCGCTGGGGAGGGGGACGGGGGCCGGCGCATCGCCTTCTGTTAACCCGTGGGCGGGTCACGGGCTCGCGGTGCCGCACCTTCACGTTTTACCAAGAAGAGAGTTTTTTCAAAACAAAAATGAGCCTAGTATCATTGAAGTCGCTTACATACATGAGCATACACTCACTTTTATAAACGCACGCATGTATACTTTAGCCCTATGAGTATCCCCGAGAGACTGAGACGGCACACCATCTTGAGATCGACGAAGTCAGCACAGACGCCTTCGTAGTTGATAGAACGTCTCTTCCCACTGAAACACACATGACCGAAAGGCCAAGAGTAAATTCAGGAAAATGCGAGCATTGATGTCAAGTCTGGACTTGAACTGTGGTGGGCGGGAAATAACAGTCTTCCTAGCCATCCCAACCACAGGTTGGCTCGCGATAGAAAACGAAATTCACATGCGTATGTTTGCAACTTTGCATGTGTATTTAAAGACTTTATTCCTTACCAAAAAAGAGACTTGATTCCTACTGGTTGGAGCTTCACATCCATAATTTGCAAAAGTATAATAAAAAAGTCATTGCATTCATCCACTCAGTTACATGAACTAAACTCACTTCCCGCATGAAGTGGTCCGTTTGAAACTCACAATTTAAGTTTGAAAGGAAAATGAAAATGCTTACACTACAGTTTAATGCAATAAAATTCGATAAAGGGTGGTAAATACCTAATAACAAAAAAAATCATTTTCCAGCTAGGCTTAGAAGAGCCTGATCTGAAAATACCAAATATAAATCTAGTACAACCTGAAACAGGTAACCAGTAGCTTTTTATAAATTTAATTGTTTCTGGAATTAAAATGCATCATGAATCAGCCCGGCCCTAGCAAAAGCACTCTATGGTTTCTCCTCTCCTCTACATGTAGATCACCTGCCTCCTCCTCCTCCCCCCCAACTCCGCTGGTGGGTCTGTGTGGGGAGGCCACAATCTACGGGGAAGCGGTAGTTTATTGGTCTTGGGACATTAGTGTTGGAAATATGCCCTAGAGGCAATAATAAATTGGTTATTATTATATTTCCTTGTTCATGATAATCGTTTATTATCCATGCTAGAATTGTATTGATAGGAAACTCAGATACATGTGTGGATACATAGACAACACCATGTCCCTAGTAAGCCTCTAGTTGACTAGCTCGTTGATCAATAGATGGTTACGGTTTCCTGACCATCGACATTGGATGTCGTTGATAACGGGATCACATCATTAGGAGAATGATGTGATGGACAAGACCCAATCCTAAGCCTAGCACAAGATCGTGTAGTTCGTTTGCTCAGAGCTTTTCTAATGTCAAGTATCATTTCCTTAGACCATGAGATTGTGCAACTCCCGGATACCGTAGGAATGCTTTGGGTGTACCAAACGTCACAACGTAACTGGGTGGCTATAAAGGTGCACTACAGGTATCTCCGAAAGTGTCTGTTGGGTTGGCACGAATCGAGACTGGGATTTGTCACTCCGTGTAAACGGAGAGGTATCTCTGGGCCCACTCGGTAGGACATCATCATAATGTGCACAATGTGACCAAGGAGTTGATCACGGGATGATGTGAGTTACGGAACGAGTAAAGAGACTTGCCGGTAACGAGATTGAACAAGGTATAGGGATACCGACGATCGAATCTCGGGCAAGTAACATACCGATAGACAAAGGGAATTGTATACGGGATTGATTGAATCCTCGATATCGTGGTTCATCCGATGAGATCATCGAGGAGCATGTGGGAGCCAACATGGGTATCCAGATCCCGCTGTTGGTTATTGACTGGAGAGTCGTCTCGGTCATGTCTGCGTGTCTCCCGAACCCGTAGGGTCTACACACTTAAGGTTCGGTGACGCTAGGGTTGTAGAGATATTAGTATGCGGTAACCCGAAAGTTGTTCGGAGTCCCGTATGAGATCCCGGACGTCACGAGGAGTTCCGGAATGGTCCGGAGGTAAAGATTTATATATGGGAAGTCTTATTTTGGTCGCCGGAAAAGTTTCGCACTTTATCGGTATTGTACCGGGAGTGCCGAAAGGGGTCCGGGGGTCCACCAAAGGGTCCACCAGCCCCGGGGGGGCCACATGGGCTGTGGGGGGTGCGCCTTGGCCTATATGGGCCAAGGGAACCAGCCCCAAGAGGCCCATGCGCCAAGAGATAAGATAAACGGAGAGTCCTAAAGGGGGAAGGCACCTCCGAGGTGCCTTGGGGGGGAAGGACTCCTCCCTGGCCGCACCCTTCCTTGGAGGAAGGGCCAAGGCTGCGCCCCCCTCTCCCTTGGCCCTATATATAGTGGGGGGAAGGGAGGGCAGCAACACCTAGCCCCTGGCGCCTCCCTCTCCCTCCCGTGACACCTCTCCCTCCCGTTAGTGCTTGGCGAAGCCCTACCGGGATCCCCGCTACTTCCACCACCACGCCGTCGTGCTGCTGGATCTCCATCAACCTCTCCTCCCCCCTTGCTGGATCAATAAGGAGGAGACGTCGCTGCTCCGTACGTGTGTTGAACGCGGAGGTGCCGTCCGTTCGGCGCTAGGATCATCGGTGATTTGGATCACGACGAGTACGACTCCATCAACCCCGTTCTCTTGAACGCTTCCGCTCGCGATCTACAAGGGTATGTAGATGCACTCCCCTCCTCTGTCTCGTTGCTAGATGACTCCATAGATTGATCTTGGTGATGCGTAGAAAATTTTGAATTTCTGCTACGTTCCCCAACAGTGGCATCATGAGCTAGGTCTATGCGTAGTTTCTATGCACGAGTAGAACACAAAGTAGTTGTGGGCGTTGATTTTGTCAATTTACTTGCCGTTACTAGTCTTATCTTGATTCGGCGGCATCGTGGGATGAAGCGGCCCGGACCGACCTTACACGTACTCTTACGTGAGACAGGTTCCACCGACTGACATGCACTAGTTGCATAAGGTGGCTAGCGGGTGTCTGTCTCTCCCACTTTAGTCGGATCAGATTCAATGAAAAGGGTCCTTATGAAGGGTAAATAGAAATTGGCATATCACGTTGTGGCTTTTGCGTAGGTAAGAAACGTTCTTGCTAGAAACCCATAGCAGCCACGTAAAACATGCAACAACAATTAGAGGACGTCTAACTTGTTTTTGCAGGGTATGCTATGTGATGTGATATGGCCAAAAAGATGTGATGAATGATATATGTGATGTATGAGATTGATCATGTTCTTGTAATAGGAATCACGACTTGCATGTCGATGAGTATGACAACCGGCAGGAGCCATAGGAGTTGTCTTTATTTTTGTATGACCTGCGTGTCATTGAATAACGCCATGTAAATTACTTTACTTTATTGCTAAGTGCGTTAGCCATAGAAGTATAAGTAATCGTTGGCGTGACAACTTCATAAAGACACAATGATGGAGATCATGGTGTCATGCCGGTGACAAAGATGATCATGGTGCCCCGAAGATGGAGATCAAAGGAGCAAAATGATATTGGCCATACCATGTCACTATTTGATTGCATGTGATGTCTATCATGTTATGCATCTTATTTGCTTAGAACGACGGTAGTAAGTAAGATGATCCCTCACCAAAATTTCAAGAGACGTGTTCCCCCTAACTGTGCACCGTTGCGAAGGTTCGTTGTTTCGAAGCACCACGTGATGATCGGGTGTGATAGATTCTAGCGTTCGAATACAACGGGTGTTGACGAGCCTAGCATGTACAGACATGGCCTCGGAACACATGCAAAACACTTAGGTTGACTTGACGAGCCTAGCATGTACAGACATGGCCTCGGAACACAAGAGACCGAAAGGTCGAGCATGAGTCGTATAGAAGATACGATCAACATGGAGATGTTCACCGATGATGACTAGTCCGTCTCACATGATGATCGGACACAGCCTAGTTTGACTCGGATCATGTATCACTTAGATGACTAGAGGGATGTCTATCTGAGTGGGAGTTCTATAATCAGATGAACTTCATTATCATGAACATAGTCAAAAGGTCTTTGCAAATTATGTCATACGCTTTAGTTCTACTATTTAAGATATGTTCCTAGAGAAAATTTAGTTGAAAGTTGATAGTAGCAATTATGCGGACTGGGTCCGTAAACTGAGGATTGTCCTCATTGCTGCACAGAAGGCTTATGTCCTTAATGCACCGCTCGGCGTGCTGAACCTCAGCGTCGTCTGTAGATGTTGCGAAACATCTGACATACACGTTTTGATGACTACGTGATAGTTCAGTGTGTGATGCTAACAGTTTAGAATTGTGGCACCAAAGACGTTTTGAAACGTCGCAGAACATATGAGATGTTCCGAAGATTGAAATTGGGATTTCAGACTAGTGCCCACGTCAGGAGGTACGAGACCTCTGACAAGTTTCTTGAGCCTGCAGACTAAGGGAGAAGAGCTCAATCGTTGAGCATGTGCTCAGATTGTCTGAGTGCCACAATCACTTGAATCGAGTGGGAGTTAATCTCCCAGATGAGATAGTGATGGTTCTCCATAGTCACTGCCACCAAGCTATTAGAGCTTCCTGATGAACTATAACATATCAGGGATAGACATGATGATCCTTGAGCAACTCGCGATGTTTGATACCGTGAAAGTAGAAATCAAGAAGGAGCACCAATTGTTGATGGTTAGTAAAACCACTAGTTTCTAGAAGGGCAAGGGCAAAAGGGA
The DNA here is from genome assembly GCF_018294505.1 of Triticum aestivum. Classification (NCBI taxonomy): domain Eukaryota; kingdom Viridiplantae; phylum Streptophyta; class Magnoliopsida; order Poales; family Poaceae; genus Triticum; species Triticum aestivum. The sequence continues at coordinate 531,845,765 of NC_057802.1, read as the reverse complement.
TACTTCATGAAACAGCAAATCATTTGCTGCTCTAGTGAAGAATCCCAAGGTTGAACCCAAACCCGAGACTAAGTGCTTCTGTAATGAGGGGAACGGTCACTGAAGCAGTACTACCCTAGATACTTGGTAGATGAGAAGGCAGGCAAGGTCGACAGAAGTATATTGGATATACGTTATATGAATGTGTACTTTACTAGTACTCCTAGCAGCACCAGGGTATTAGATACCGGTTCGGTTGCTAAGTGTTAGTAACTCGAAATAAAAGCTGCGGAATAAATGGAGACTGGCTAAAGGTGAGATGACGATGTGTGTTGGAAGTGTTTCCAAGGTTGATGTGATCAAGCATCGCATGCTCCCTCTACTATCGAGATTTGGTGTTTGCGTTGAGCATGATTGGATTATGTTTATCGCAGTACGATTATTCATTTAAGGAGAATAATGGTTACTCTGTTTATTTGAATAATACCTTCAATGGTCTTGCACCTAAAATGAATCTCGATCGTAGTGATACACATGTTCATGCCAAAAGATATAAGATAGTAATGATAGTACCACATACTTGTGGCACTGCCACTTGAGTCATATTGGTATAGAGCGCATGAAGAAGCTCCATGTAGATGGATCTTTGGATTCAGTCATTTTTGAAAAGATTGAGACATGCGAACCATGTCTATTGGTATTTATGCATGAAGAAACTCCATGCAGATGGATCATTTGGACTCACTTGATTTTGAATCACTTGAGACATGCAAATCATACCACATGGGCAAGATGACTGAAAGTCCTCGTTTTCAGTAAAATGGAACAAAAGAGCAACTTATTGGAAGTCACACATTTTGATGTATGCAGTCCAATGAGTGCTGAGGCATGCAGTGGATATCGTTATGTTCTTACTTCACAGATGATTTGAGTAGATGCTGAGTGTATTTACTTGATGAAACACAAGTCTGAACTATTGAAAGGTTCAAGTAATTTCAGAGTGAAGTTGAAGATCGTCGTGACAAGAGGATAAAATGTCTGTGATATGATCATAGAGATGAGTATCTGAGTTACGAGTTTGGCACACAGTTAAGACATTGTGGAAAGTGTTTCACAATTAATACCGCCTGGAACACCATAGTGTGATGGTGTGTCCGAACATCATAACTACACCCTATTGGATATGGTGCATACCATGATGTCTCTTATCGAATTACCACTATCGTTTATGGGTTAGGCATTAGAGATAACCACATTCACTTTAAAAGGGGCACCACGCAATTCCGTTGAGACGACACCGTTTAGAGAAACCTAAGTTGTCGTTTCTTAAAAGTTTGGGGCTGCGATGCTTATGTGAAAAAGTTTCAGGCTGATAAGCTCGAACACAAAGCGGATAAATGCATCTTCATAGAAAACCCAAAACAGTTGGGTATACCTCCTATTTCAGATCTGGAAGCAAAAGTAATTGCTTCTAGAAACGAGTCCTTTCTCGAGGAAAAGTTTCTCTCGAAAGAATTGAGTGGGAGGATGGTGGAGACTTGATAAGGTTATTGAACCGTCACTTCAACTAGTGTGTAGCAGGGCACAGGAAGTTGTTCCTGTGGCACCTACACCAATTGAAGTGGAAGCTTATGATAGTGATCATGAAACTTCGGATCAAGTCACTACCAAACCTCGTAGGACGACGAGGATGCGTGCTACTTCAGAGTGGTACGTGATCCCGTCTGAGATATCATGTTGTTGTACAATACTGAACCTACGAGCTATGGAGAAGCAATGGTGGGCCCATATTCCGACAAATGGTTAGAAGCCATGAAATCCGAGATAAATGGAACTTTGAGAAGAAGACGGACGTGGACGGTAATGTTACCGTCTATGAAGCTCGACTTGTGGCAAAGAGTATTTCCACAAGTTCAAGGAGTTGACTACGATGAGATTTTCTCATCCGTAGCGATGCTTAAGTCCGTCGGAATCATGTTAGCATTAGCTGCATTTATGAAATCTGGCAGATGGTTGTCAAAACAAGTTTCCTTACCAGTTTTCGTAAGGAAAGGTTGTATGTGATACAATCAGAAAGGTTTTTGTCCTAAGGATGCTAAAAGGTCTCCAGCGATCCTTCCATGGACTAGAGCAAGCATCTCAGAGTCAGAATATACGCTTTGATGGAGTGATCAAAGTTTTTGGGTTTATACAAAGTTTGTTAGAAACTTGTATTTACAATAAAGTGAGTGGGAGCGCTACAACATTTCTGATAAGTATATGTGAATGACATATTGTTGATCCGAAATGATGTAAAATTTCTGGAAAGCATAAAGGGTTGTTTGAAAGGAGTTTTTCAAAGGAAGACCTGGATAAAGCTGCTTACATATTGGGCATCAAGATCTATAGAGATAGATCAAGACGCCTGATGATACTTTCAAAGAACGCACACCTTGACATGATTTTGAAAGAGTTCAAAATAGATCAGCAAAGAAGGAGTTCTTGGCTGTGTTACAAGGTGTGAGTATTGAGTAAGACTCAAGACCTGACCACAGCAGAAGAGAGAGAAAGGACGAAGGTCGTCCCCTATGCTTTAGACGTAGGCTCTACAGTATGCTATGCTGTGTACCGCACATGAAGTGTGCCTTGCCATGAGTCGGTCAAGGGGTACAATAGTGATCCGGGAATGGATCACATGACAGCGGTCGAACTTATCCTTAGTATCTAGTGGACTAAGGAATTTTCTCGATTATGGAGGTGAAAAGGAGTTCGTCGTAAAGGGTTACGTCGATGCGAACTTTGACACTAATCCGGATGACTCTGAGTAGTAAACCGGATTCGTATAGTAGAGCAATTATTTGAAATGGCTCCAAGTAGCGCGTGGTAGCATCCACAAGATGACATAGATATTCGTAAAGCACACACGGATCTGAAAGGTTCAGACCCATTGACTGATAACCTCTCTCACAAGCATAACATGATCAAACCAGAACTCATTGAGTGTTACTCACATAGTGATGTGAACTAGATTGTTGACTCTAGTAAACTCTTTGGATGTTGGTCACATGGTGATGTGACCTGTGAGTGTTAATCACATGGTGATGTGAACTAGATTATTGACTCTAGTGCAAGTGGGAGACTGTTGGAAATATGCCCTAGAGGCAATAATAAATTGGTTATTATTATATTTCCTTGTTCATGATAATCGTTTATTATCCATGCTAGAATTGTATTGATAGGAAACTCAGATACATGTGTGGATACATAGACAACACCATGTCCCTAGTAAGCCTCTAGTTGACTAGCTCGTTGATCAATAGATGGTTACGGTTTCCTGACCATGGACATTGGATGTCGTTGATAACGGGATCACATCATTAGGAGAATGATGTGATGGACAAGACCCAATCCTAAGCCTAGCACAAGATCGTGTAGTTCGTTTGCTCAGAGCTTTTCTAATGTCAAGTATCATTTCCTTAGACCATGAGATTGTGCAACTCCCGGATACCGTAGGAATGCTTTGGGTGCACCAAACGTCACAACGTAACTGGGTGGCTATAAAGGTGCACTACAGGTATCTCCGAAAGTGTCTGTTGGGTTGGCACGAATCGAGACTGGGATTTGTCACTCCGTGTAAACGGAGAGGTATCTCTGGGCCCACTCGGTAGGACATCATCATAATGTGCACAATGTGACCAAGGAGTTGATCACGGGATGATGTGAGTTACGGAACGAGTAAAGAGACTTGCCGGTAACGAGATTGAACAAGGTATAGGGATACCGACGATCGAATCTCGGGCAAGTAACATACCGATAGACAAAGGGAATTGTATACGGGATTGATTGAATCCTCGATATCGTGGTTCATCCGATGAGATCATCGAGGAGCATGTGGGAGCCAACATGGGTATCCAGATCCCGCTGTTGGTTATTGACCGGAGAGTCGTCTCGGTCATGTCTGCGTGTCTCCCGAACCCGTAGGGTCTACACACTTAAGGTTCGGTGACGCTAGGGTTGTAGAGATATTAGTATGCGGTAACCCGAAAGTTGTTCGGAGTCCCGGATGAGATCCCGGACGTCACGAGGAGTTCCGGAATGGTCCGGAGGTAAAGATTTATATATGGGAAGTCTTATTTTGGTCGCCGGAAAAGTTTCGCACTTTATCGGTATTGTACCGGGAGTGCCGAAAGGGGTCCGGGGGTCCACCAAGGGGTCCACCAGCCCCGGGGGGGCCACATGGGCTGTGGGGGGTGCGCCTTGGCCTATATGGGCCAAGGGAACCAGCCCCAAGAGGCCCATGCGCCAAGAGATAAGATAAACGGAGAGTCCTAAAGGGGGAAGGCACCTCCGAGGTGCCTTGGGGGGGAAGGACTCCTCCCTGGCCGCACCCTTCCTTGGAGGAAGGGCCAAGGCTGCGCCCCCCCTCTCCCTTGGCCCTATATATAGTGGGGGGAAGGGAGGGCAGCAACACCTAGCCCCTGGCGCCTCCCTCTCCCTCCCGTGACACCTCTCCCTCCCGTTAGTGCTTGGCGAAGCCCTATCGGGATCCCCGCTACTTCCACCACCACGCCGTCGTGCTGCTGGATCTCCATCAACCTCTCCTCCCCCCTTGCTGGATCAATAAGGAGGAGACGTCGCTGCTCCATACGTGTGTTGAACGCGGAGGTGCCGTCCGTTCGGCACTAGGATCATCGGTGATTTGGATCACGACGAGTACGACTCCATCAACCCCGTTCTCTTGAACGCTTCCGCTCGCGATCTACAAGGGTATGTAGATGCACTCCCCTCCTCTCTCTCGTTGCTAGATGACTCCATAGATTGATCTTGGTGATGCGTAGAAAATTTTGAATTTCTGCTACGTTCCCCAACAATTAGGTAGTTCTTTGATTTTGGCCCTTCTGAGCTTTGATGATAGTGGCGACAATGTTCAATAATGGTTTATTCCGTTTCTCTACCACACTGGTGGTTTCAATAATCATTTCTTCTGTTTCTTACCACACTGGCGGCATGTGCGCCAAAGGATCCAACAACGGGGGTGGATGATCAGGCAGGTCTTCATTGTCCACAACTTTGCCCCTTTCAATTGTGGTGGTGGTGTTTAGTGTTTTGGGACATGCATAATAAACTTAATAAGCATGTTGTTGGAGTAATTACTAGAGGTGGTAAAATGACTCAGGGAAACCGTTGTATCCTGAGGGTCACCCTAAAAGAATTGAAAAAGATTCTCAGAGATTTAATGATAGTGCACCTAGTTCACCCATGAAGAAAAGGAAAAAAAGATTAGGAATAAACCTTTGAATGCTTTTAGTGAACCCGTGGTAGAAAAACCTGTTGAGTATCATAATGATGTTTCTAATTCTGATGCCAAGACATAATCAGGTAATGAGCATGAGCGTAATGATGATGATGTTATTGATAATAATAATGATGATGGTTCTCCACCCAGTATAATAATGAACATGATAATGAGGTAGAGATAGAACCTGAAGTTGAGCTTGATGGCCCACCTCCTGAAAGTAAGAAATACGATAAAAGAGATTTTATTGCTAGGAAGCATTGTAAAGAAAGAGCACCATGGGTTCAAAAACTCATGCCGTTTCCTAGTAAAGCTTTAAAGTCACAGGATAAAGATTCTTTTAATCACTTTGTTAAATTGCTTAGACCTTTATTTTCTTCAAGTACATTTGACTAATATTATGAAAATTCCCCCATATGCTAAATACATGAAAGGTATTGTTACTAATAAAAGAACTATCCCTGAGGCTGAAATTTCGACTATGCTTGCAAATTATTCTTTCAATGAAAAAATACGTGAAAAGCTTGGAGATCCAGGGATACCTATTGTACCATGCTCTATTAAGGCTAATTATGTTAAAACTGTTGTATGTGATTTAGGAGCTGGTGTGTGTGTTCTGCCCTTTTCTCTTTATAAAAGGCTTAACTTGAATAGGTTGATACCCACTAGAATTACTTTGCAAATGGCTGACAGATCTACAACTATTCCTGTTGGTGTTTGTGAGGATGTTCTGCTTATGGTTCCTAATGTTATGATCTTAACAGACTTTGTTATTCTTGATATGCCAGAGGACGACAATTAGTAGGTTATCCTTGGAAGACCTTTTCTTAACACTGTAGGGGCTCTTAGTGATTGAAATAGAAGCAAGATCATTTTTCATGTTAATGCCAATGATCATACGGTTTATTCCGAGGAAGCCAAATAAAGTAATCAGTCTCAGTTCTATCGAAAATATTGTGACTATGACTATTGGAGACTTTGAATTTCCTCTTCCGATTCCCGAAACGACATATCAAACCATTATGATTGGAATCATGCCTATCCAAGTTGAGGTAACTTAGTGCTATACAAAAATTCTTCGATTTTATGTCACTTGGAAATAGTCCGTTAATAAGACTTGATCAACCTTATTAATGGATTGTTTTTGAGAAGCATATGATCGATGAATTCCGTAAGCACAACTTTCTGTAACTTCACTTTATCCTTTGTTATTATTAGTTTTAATAAAGTTCAAATAATCTAGAATACCATGGTTAACCTGTTCTCTGAGTTTTCTATGCAATAAAAATGACCCAAAAATAAAATTTCTCAGAATGTCCTGAAAATTTAGTATGATTTTTTTCTGGAATAAATAAGAATTTTCGGCGCTGAACACACCTGAGGGGGGTGCACTAGTTCGCCACAAGCAAGCATGGAGTGCCCATCCCCCAAAGCGCGCCCAGATCTACCCCGCAGTGTGTCGGATGCCGCGGAATTCTACCGGGCTGAGGAGGGGAGCTCGACGGAGAAGTTGTTCTGGTCTCAGTATACTGGGACCGAACACCCAATGCCCTTGAGCGACCAGCTGAAGCAACTGGTTGAGCTCCATAAGGCGGCCGAACAGGCCATGAAGGGTCTTATAGTCCGGATGTGGCCTGGCGATCCCCTGCCTGACAGCTACTTCGGCCTGGTGAGGCGGCTTGTGAATGCCTGCCCACGGCTTGAAGTCATAAAGTGGTCCGTCTGCATCGAGGGTGCCCGCAGGGCTTTTGCCCGGGCGAAGGTGCACTGGGCGAAGCTGGACGCCGTAAAGCTGGTGAAGGAGGGGCCGCCGGAAGGCAAGGAGCATCGCCACCTCGAAATGTATTATGATAGTGTCCTGAAGGGTTCCCGCCTTGTGGCGGAGGAATGTGCTAAGGATGTAATATTCGAATGAGTGTACTCATGTGACCCTGTAATGTGAAACAAGTTCATTTGCACTATACAACGCTTGTTAATTTAAAATATTACCTTCTGTGCAGCCGTTTATGAAATCTGAGGGTTGGCCAGTCGTCGGCTTCTGCCCCCATGTAACTAGTACTGGGGTGTTCGGGATAAACCTGAACACTCTTTATCCCAATTTTGGGTCCTTCGAAGGAGGTGTTCAGCACAGGGAACCAGGCAATCGGACTATAAGGCTTTATCACCCTCACTTAGCCATAGAAGTCTACAATTTTAAATTTTGGCGAAGCCCCTAGTATTCAGAAGGCCGAATTTGGGGCGCTATATACGCCTAAGTCGGGCAAGGTCGACTCCTCGCCCGAAGCGGAAAAAGTCTTTAAGGACTTGAGATCTCTCGAACAACGACCAGCTCTCGCCGAGGTGCCGGGCGAGCCACTCGTCACGGATGTTATGCTTAAATGCCGCTAAGGCCTCTGCATCCGAACAATTGACAATCTGGTTTTTCTTAGTTAGGAACCTGGTCCAGAATTTCCTGGCTGATTCCCCTGGCTGCTGAATTATATGGCTCAAGTCATCAGCATCTGGTGGCCGCACATAAGTGCCCTGGAAGTTGTCAAGGAATGCATCTTCCAAGTCCTCCCAACTGCCAATGGAGTCTGCTGGCAAGCTATTGAGCCAATGCCGAACTGGTCCTTTGAGTTTTAGTGGGAGGTACTTGATGGCATGTAGATCATCACCGCGAGCCATGTGGATGTGGAGGAGGAAATCCTCGATCCATACCGTGGGGTCTGTTGTACCATCATATGATTCAATATTTACGGGTTTAGAACCCTCTGGGAATTCATGATCCATTACTTCATTAGTGAAGCATAGGGGGTGTGCGGCGCCTCTGTGCCGGGCTATATCACGACGCAGTTCATACGAGTCTTGCCTGCTGTATTCGGCCCGGCCGAATTTGCTTTTAGTGTATCCGGCGTGAGGATCATCGTCACGCGTTGGGGCGCGACCCCGTGATCTGTAGATTGATCTGGTATGCCCTGCTTTGTTTTCCAATACGTCTCGCAGGTCCCGCGTGTTGCCCCGGGCCTTGGTGTTTGTGGTTGAACGGCGGCGGGGTGCGGTCTAGACTTCGGGCTGATATGCCTCTCTGTCTCGGCCACGAGGTGGCCAATCAGCCGCATCGTACGCTGGTGATGTGGGTTTTAATGCTTCCTCCTCGAGTCGAGGTAGCAACCTGCGCTTTGGGTAACTCTTGGAGGGGTGTTCGAGTTCATATTCCTCGGACGCAAGGACTTCGGTCCATCTATCCGCTAGCAGATCTTGATCAGCTCGAAGCTGTTGTTGCTTTTTCTTCAGGCTATTTGCTGTGGCTATAAGCCCACGCTTGAAGCGCTCCTGCTCGACGGGATCCTCAGGCACGATAAATTCTTCGTCACCGAGGCTCACCTCATATTCGGAGAGAGGCATGTAATTGTCATCCTCCGTTTCTCCGTCTGCTGCCTGTTCTGATTGGCTAGCTTGTTCATCCTCCCGCTCTAAATCTGGCTCTAGGGGATTGTCGTCGTCTTCAGCACTATCCGGAGTGTTATTATCTCTTGTCCCGGTATCGCTACTTTTGCTATGGTGGGACTTAGAGCGGCGCCGCTGACGTTGGTGCTTGGGTTGCTTCTTGGAGGGGTCATCCTCCGTTGTCTTATCGCCATCGCCTTCTTTGGGGGTATCCACCATGTATATATATCATATGATGAGGTGGCGGTCCAGCGCCCTGTGTGCGGTGGTTCCTGTTCGTCTCCTGCATCGTCGTCCATACCATCGATGTCTTCGGAGTCGAAGTCGAGCATGTCGGTTAAATCGTCGACAGTGGCTATTAAGTGGGTGGTGGGTGGGGAGCGAATTTCTTCATTGTCCGCATCCCATTTTAGCCGGACATAGTTCGGACAAGGTTCTCCTGACAAGGAGAGAGACCTTAATGAATTTAGCACATCGCCAAAAGGCGAGTGCTGGAAGATATCCGCGGAGGTAAACTCCATGATCGGTGCCCAATCGGATTCGATAGGCACGGACGCAGGCGGCTCGGAGCCCGTGGCCGGGGACGAATCCAATGGTTCGGCAACACGGCTCTCGTAGGGGGTGAAGTCGGTATTCGGCTCTATCGCCACTGAGAGTGCGGCCTCCGTGGCAGGGTCTATCCACCCGTCCTCAGATGGCGCAATTTGTTCCGGATTGAGGGCCGGAGTAGTTGCAGATGTGATCTCCCGGACATTGTCCGACGGCAGAGTTAAGTCATGCTCATCGTGATTGTGCGGTGCACCTGACATGGGTTCGAATTCGTCGAAGATCAAGTCTCCGCGGATGTCGGCAGTATAGTTCAAGTTTCTGAACCTGACCTGATGGCCAGGGGCGTAGCTCTCGATCTGCTCCAGATGGCCGAGTGAGTTGGCCCGCAGTACAAAGCCGCCGAATACGAAGATCTGTCCGGGGAGGAAAACCTCGCCCTGGATCGCATCATTGCCGATGATCGAAGGAGCCATCAAGCCTTACGGTGACGGCACAGTGGAACTCTCAATGAAAGCACCAATGTCGGTGTCAAAACCGGCGGATCTCAGGTAGGGGGTCCCGAACTGTGCGTCTAAGGCGGATGGTAACAGGAGGCGGGGGACACGATGTTTACCCAGGTTCGGGCCCTCTCGATGGAGGTAATACCCTACTTCCTGCTTGATTGATCTAGATGATATGAGTATTACAAGAGTTGATCTACCACGAGATCGTAGAGGCTAAACCCTAGAAGTTAGCCTATGGTATGATTGTTGTTGTCCTACGGACTAAACCCTCCGGTTTATATAGACACCGGAGGGGGCTATGGTTACACAGAGTCGGTTACAAGGGAGGAGATCTACATATCCGTATTGCCAAGCTTGCCTTCCACACCAAGGAGAGTCCCATCCGGACACGGGACGAAGTCTTCAATCTCGTATCTTCATAGTCCAACAGTCCGGCTAAAGTATATAGTCCGACCGTCCGAGGACCCCCTAATCCAGGACTCCCTCAACTGGTACTTGTATAAAGAAACCCGCACACCAACGAACTCTTCTGTGATCATTTGCGCCCTTGTCCGTTTTGAGTTCACTCAACAGTTCAGGTGGCAGCATCGAAAATGTCGAAGGGCAACTTACCGGTGGCAACACTACCAGCAGGCTGCTAGGGGTCCGCCCCAAAGCGCTCGCGGTTAGTGCCAACCCTGGCAAGCTTCCGGCATGCGTAGGGTGCACAGTTATACAAAGACCACATGCGAAAATAAACTAAAGGGACGACATAAGTTCATACACCTACTTAAAAGTGATATACTTCCAGAGAGTAGCAAAGACCTAACATAAGGTCGAATGTGTTCTTTTGTCTGGCAGCGCATCGACGAATGCAGTGACAAGCTTAATCAGTACGATCGCCCAGGACCGTAGGGATGTTGAGGACCTTGTCAGCGATGGGGGCGACGATCTCGTCAATGGCGGAGGCGTCTGTGTTTAGCGATAGCTTCTTGAAGGCCTTGGAGACGTCGAGCCCTGGGTTACAGTGAACCAGGCTAACCAGCATAGTGTAAAGCACATCGCGAGCGAATTGCCGGGATTCATTGGCGAAGGCCACATTCCTGTCGTCATGATACGTCTTCAGCGCTTCAATCAAGCCATCGAAGAACTTGGACAGTCTAGAGTTAGCGACCTCGTGCTCTGAAGTAGGGAAGCCCCAGCTCTTCATGTCCATGACGATGAGCTAGGAAGAGAGACGCTCGGCTGTGTTGACCAACTCATCTGTCCAGAGGGTGTACATCTTTTGGAGCTTGTCCAGCGTGCCCTCAGCGTCTTTCCGGAGAGTTTCTGCACCGGCAAGCTTCTCCACCAAGGCCTTCTCCCGCGTGTTGGTGGACTCAAGGTTCTGCTTCAGACCGGCAAGCTTGGATTTCAGGTCCTGGATCACACCATCATCAACAGTTAGTTCTTGGCTCTTGGACGAGAGTTGCGTTTGCAGATCCCCTAGAGCATGAGCTGATTTCTGCGCCTCGGACTTGAGGGCCTCGACTTCTTTGCTGCTGGTGACGAGCTCTTCCTTCAGTTTGCCGGCCTGGGTCTCCAAATCCGCCTTGGGAGTGGTGGCAGCAGCAGCATTATCCACGACCTCTTGACCTTGATAGCGTTCTCCGAAGCTTGTGCCTCCAAGGCCTTCTAGTGGTCATCCTCCAGCTTCCGAGCTCGCAGCTTCACGAGTTCCTCGATCTCCTCATCCTTGCTACGGAGCGTGGCGGCAATACCTTGCTCTTGGGCGGCAAGTTCTTTAGCTTTGGCGTCGAGCTGCGCCTCATGCTCCGCCAACTTGCTGTCGCGAGTTGTTGCCTTCTCTCTCGCAGCAGATAGCTTTTCCTCTTGGCTCCTGAGATCGTGGGGTCGATTGTCGTAACACGTGCGCAACTCTTCCTCTTCTCCTTCAATTGCTAGTCAACTGAGTCCGAGGATTTGCGCTCTTCCTCAACCCACTTCCACCCCTTTGTCGTGCCTGTCCTGGGCATTCTGGAACCCGGTAGCCACAGCCTGCAGGAACTTGTTGTTCTCTTGCTCGTTGGCAATGTCATCGGCATCTGTGGACCTCTGGCCCAATGGGAGCAGGATTCAGGCGACCTCTTCCTCAAACTTCAGTTCTGCAGTGCAGGATGAGCTAGGGGCTCCAAGAACAGCCTGGAAAGACACCAACGTCGTGCTGGTTGGTGGGATTAGAGAGGCCACTAACACTGGTTGCTCAACAAGTACTGGTGACGGGCCAATGGTGTGTACCACGTCCACGTCCATCTTGGCGGGCTCGGGCTAGTTGCCGGAGGCCTCCTCCATCGCTGCATGGGCCTCTTGGGTGTCCCCGTCAGTCCGCTCAAGGATTTCTCCAGCGGCAATCTTGGTGGCCTCTTCAGCAGTAGACTTGGTAATACCAGCAACCTCCACAAGCTCGTCACCTTCCACGGGAGAAGTTGGGGCTGAAAACCAAGATAGAACAAGACTCGGAGTCGAGACGGATTGACAGCAGCGGCGGCAGATGTGGTTTCTGGCAAAAGGAGGAAGATGAAGTAGGGGGCAAGAGTGAATGAGCAGTGCCCCCTGTCGCGGTTACCTTTTTATGGGGAATACACGAGGGGGCTGGCTCTTCACTGTCTTCCCTAGCCGCACCCCTCGTAGGCGCGTCGCAATGGGTAACTGCAACCGCATCCACGCTCCCATGCCCCGTGATTAATGCATGGATTGGACGTGTGTCAGCCAAAGCCGTCATGATTACGGATCGCAAGCAAAATATTATGTCAGTTATGCTCAGACACGTGTGTCTGTGCATGTTGTTGGGCCTACCCCAATGACGCCTCGAATGCGCGTATGGGCCAGGCCCGAGGGCTCCTGTCGGTGCACTAGGAACGGGGGTCCCTAGTACTCCTGACTTGTGCACAGACAGTAGCAGCGTTTCCGACAAGGGGCTTTAGCGAGGATGGATACTAAATCAGAGAAGCCACTCTTCATGAGATCAAGGAGAGCATCAAGAAGACCAGGCTTTAGAACAAGCTACACAAGTTACAACATAAGCAACCAACTTCGGCAGGAACGAGACGGCAAGACAAGGCCCGACAAGCTCCCCGAGCACGGGCTTCCCGCCAAAACACCAGCGCTCCACCTCTTCGACCAGTTGGCCGCTAATCAGTGAGGTGTCGAGCCTGCGGGTGGTTAGGTGGACACAACCCATGCATGTTGGCTTACTAGGGAGGTAAATCACCTTTATTGACATCAGTCCTGATGGTGTGTCACGCTAATAGGAGGTGGTTGTTTAAGCGGCGCGGCAACCTTGCCGGGATTCAACCTCCACATGACACCTAATAGCGCATTTAATAAGTTTTGTCTTAACTGGTAGAGTTAGGTATGATAGCTCAGTATCAGTCTAATCACCCCTATAATGACCTTTTTGCCACTATGGTAACCCCTTGAGCTTTAAAAGGAGGACCAGGGCAACATTAGTAGGGGTTTGAATCTTGGCAACTCTCATGTATAGGTATTCGTGTAGCTGCTCTCTCCTCACCACTTGCCGTGGGAAAGCGCTCCATGTATTTGTGCTCAACACCACCCAATACATCAAAGGCAAGAGTAGGGTTTTACGCTCCCGAGCGGCCCGAACCTAGGTAAAAATCGTGCACCCCTTGTTGCCCTTGCTCTTTGCAACGATTGCCCCCCCCTTGCCGAACCAGCAAAGGGGCTGCATTGCCCCATAGATCACCGGCTCCACGCCGACAACGACATACTTGGTCGGACATGGGCGTTCTCAAGGCGGATATTAAGAAGTCATACAACACAAGCAAATGGCAGGTTTCACAAATAACACATAAAGCAAAAATGTCATAATGTAGTACCATGAAGTACACTTAGTAGTTATTACAAAACTGCCTACTCATGAGCTACCTGCACGAGGACGCTCTTTAATGATACCCTATAGTCAACAGACCCCGGCAGCGTATTCGGCCTCGTCAACGACTTCCTGCAGGAACGCCCGGGGATTTGGACTTCCAGTGGGCGGCCTCATAATGGTCCAAAGGTTGGAGTTCGGAAAGTGCACCCGAACACCAGCCAATACCTGACAAGCTCCTTCAAAAGCTGCAGAATACATCCAATCGTCAAGCCGATTGGATGAGTCCGCCTGCAACTCCAGAACGACCTCCAGGTCGGAGGTCATGCCAGGGTGTCCAGCAAAGTACTAGCGGCAACCCCTAAGACTAGCCACAATGGGTAGTAACATAGAGTAGTAACATGCCCATGTTACTACTCTATGTTACTACCTCAATAGTGGGTAGTAACATAAGTGTGGTAACATGCAAAGCTTCATTTACGTTATAGACTCATATTGCATTGGGACATGTGATGTTACAGTAACTAGCTAAGTTACTAGTACTACATCTCTCCTCATTAACTCATTGCCACATAAGCAAAATTGCTGAGTTGGACTCGATGTTACTACCGAAGTTACTCCCACTGTGGCTAGTCTAACGCAGTGGTCATCCGCTCTGCAACGGAGGCGACCTCTCGGAGCTACTCTTCAGCGTCCTCGTTTTGGATGGCGGCAAGGGAGCTGTAAAACAGACATTAGAGGGCGCACGTGAACGAAATGACAAAGCAAAGCACAACCACATGAAGAAGGCCTCCCTGTACAAACCTCGGGCTAGGGCCTCAAAATCTTGGCAGCACTGCTGAGCTTCAGCGAGCTGCGCTGCGACCTCCTCGCCCTCCTTCTCCATCTGAGCGGCCTTTTGCTAGGCCTCCTACGCGGTCTGCTCCCATGAGGTGGCATCCTTCTCGGCGGCCTCCACTTGGCGTTAGAGCAGAGCCTGCTGGTCCCTACTCTCACCAAGTTCTGCACGGAGACATTGGCAGGACTCCTTCTCTCACTGCACAGAGGACTCGAGCTCCCACTTTTATTCAGAGCCGCCTCCAGCTCGGCCAGTGTTGTTCGCTCAACCTCCTTAGCTAGCTGACGGGCCTACACCGCTTCCACCGCCTCCCTCCTTAGGGTCGTAGCGGTCTCCATAGCTGCAAAGCAAGATGGGCCAGGGGCCGGCCGTATGAGCATAAGCAAGGACATGGCAGCCAAAACAAGAGCAAAAGAATAACTCACATGAGGCAGAGCCCAAGTCACACTGCAGCCCGTCACCCTGGCGCTGCAAAGCCTCGATCTAGGACTCCAACGTTGTGACCTTAGCCTCACGGTTGCGGTTCGCCTCGGATATTGCCTAGACATTACAAACAAGATAAGACTGTTGAAAATTCTCAAGGAACCAAATCCAACTAGCACGCCATTGCCGCACTCAGTCCCGGGGCTACTACTACCACATATACTCCAGTTACTTACCTGGAATCCGGGCGCCAACGCCTGGCCGACCTCCTTGAGGGCTTCCCACAAGCGGCCCATCGCCCCATCAGCAGTGTTCAAGGGAGCAACGATCTCCTGAGGGACCTCCGGTCCATATCCATCAGCCAGAAATGAAGCCGCCTTTGGCAACATGATTGACGAGGCCGCCACATGGGCTGGACCACCCACGGAGGCCCCCATAGTTGCTGCCGTAACCCTCACATTAGCCAAAGGGAAGGTCGGCACACTAGAATCAGGCAAGGAAGCCGGGACATGAGCGGCCGACAAAACCACGCCATCCTTACGGACATCCTTCACCTTAGATCTAGCCAGGGCTCCAGTGGCAGGGGCTCCTGCCCAAAACAAACAAGAGACGACCTATGTAAAACAACATCTCACAGATAGTAAGCACAAAGCCAAAGCAGCATCCTTACCTTGAGGCCAGGTATCCACTTCAGATGATGAGACCCCCTCCCCCCAGATTGCGGTGTCGCTGGGAACACCGATAGAGGAACGACCGCGATCATGTCTGCGGTAGACGACCCCACCGGGTTGAGGGAAGCGACCCTGAACATGAGCTCATGAGGTTAGCAAGGAACCTAGCAGACGATCAATAAAAGATTGAAGACCACAAGAATTACTTACGGGACGACCGATGGCATATGCCTCCTACGTACTGGCGTCGGGGTGATCAGAGGAATCTGCAGCCCGTGGGACTTCACAGAGCCCCCACGAGGCTTGCAGTGAGCCGGGATCTCCTCCCAAACGCCACGATGAAGCCTTTTGAGGGGCTGACACAACATCTCAACAGCTGCCTCTTCGTCGTCGTCCCCGCCTTTCTCCTCCTCGACGTCCTCGACCTCCTTGTCGACCTCATCGTCATCCCCGACGTGAGCATCGCTGCCCTTGCCGTTCCCATTGCCGCCACAGCTCAACGGGGAGGCGTCATCCTCATCATCCTGCCGACCCTCGGAGGCCTCCGTCAACATCTCCTCTAGGGACTGTTTCTTCCCCTTGGTGTGGCTGATCTCCTCATGAGAGGGCCCGAAGGGAGCCACGACCATGAGGGCGGCCAGAGCCGGGCTGATCTGCAGCCCGGGGAGTGGAGGTTCGGAGCGAAAGGCCTGGAAGATGGTGAATTCATGCAAGGAAGTAGAGTTCAGCCTGTACACCCTGAAGACAACGGGAAGATCGTAAAAAAGATACTTACACTACTGGAAACGAGGTCGGCCGCGAAAGGCCGCACGGTCTCTTTTCTAGATCTCGTGATGGCATCTGGTCGCACCAAGGCGCTGTGGAGTGCGTCGATCGCCTCGGCATCCAGCTCCTCCTGGGAGACCCGTGCGGGGTCCATCGACCCCGTATATTGGGACATCAGAGAGCTGCGGGCCTGCAGAGGCAGGACGCGACGCGCCACCCATGTCCGCACAATGTGACCTCCAGTCAACCCGCCTTTCTTCAGGCGAGCGGTGGCCTCCGCGAGAACCTTGACCTCTGAAGTAACTTCCGAGGAGGCTTGTTCACGAAACCCGACAGGTCACCACCAAGGCCCTCTACATGGAACCATGACTTGTGCCACTCCTAGACAGACTTTGGGTGGTCTAAAGGAAAAGAAGGTGGAATTAGGGCGCACCGCGCAGCTACAGGATGGCTCCCCAAGGTCACAAATGGCGCCCTCGTTCGATTGAACGCAGACCCGGAAGAAATAGCGAAATAAATCAAAGTGCGGAGCTATTCCAAGATAGCATTTGCAAAAGGTGATAAAATTGGCTGCATATGCATAACCCCGTTGGGTGGAATATGGTGAAGCTGGCATCCAAGGAAGTGCAGGAGGCCATGCATGAAGGGATGGACCGGGAAGCCGAGCCTGATACGTCTTCAATGTATCTATAATTTTTTATTGTTCCATGCTATTATATTATCTGTTTTGGATGTTTAATGAGGTTTATTATACACTTTTATATTATTTTTGGGACTAACCTACTAACCGAAGGCCCAGTGCAAATTGCTGTTTTTTTGCCTATTGAAGTGTTTCGCAGAAAAGGAATATCAAACGGAATCCAAACGGAATGAAACCTTCGGAAGAGTTATTTTTGGAACAAACGCAATCCAGGAGACTTGGAGTGGACGTCAAGCAAGCAACGAGGAAGCCACGATGCAGGGAGGCGCGCCCCCCACCCTCGTGGGCCCCTCGTGGCTCAACCGACCTACTTCTTTCGCCTATATATACTCATGTACGCTGAAAACATCCGAGACCACCACGAAGCCCTATTTCCACCGCCGCAACCTTCTGTACCCGTGAGATCCCATCTTGGGGCCTTTTCTGGCACTCCGCCAGAGGGGGAATCGATCACAGAGGGCTTCTACATCAACACCATAGCCTCTCCGATGATGTGTGAGTAGTTTACCACAGACCTTCGGGTCCATAGTTATTAGCTAGATGGCTTCTTCTCTCTCTTTGGATCTCAATAGAAAGTTCTCCTCGATTCTCTTGGAGATCTATTCGATGTAATTCTTTTTGCGGTGTGTTTGTCGAGATCCGATGAATTGTGGGTTTATGATCAAGATTATCTATGAACAATATTTGGTTCTTCTCTGAATTCTTATATGTATGATTTGTTATCTTTGCAAGTCTCTTCGAATTATCAGTTTGGTTTGGCCTACTAGATTGATCTTTCTTGCCATGGGAGAAGTGCTTAGCTTTGGGTTCAATCTTGCGATGTCCTTTCCCAGTGACAGCAGGGGCAGCAAGGCACGTATTGTATTGTTGCCATCGAGGATAAAAAGATGGGGTTTATATCATATTGCTTGAGTTTATCCCTCTACATCATGTCATCTTGCCTAATGCGTTACTCTGTTCTTATAAACTTAATACTCTTGATGCATGCTGGATAGCGGTTGATGTGTGGAGTAATAGTAGTAGATGCAGAATCGTTTCAGTCTACTTGTCGCGGACGTGATGCCTATATACATGATCATGCCTAGATATTCTCATAATTATGCACTTTTCTATCAATTGCTCGACAGTAATTTGTTCACCCACCGTAAATTATGCTATCTTGGGAGAAGCCACTAGTGAAACCTATGGCCCCCGGGTCTATCTTCCATCATATTATTTTCCTAGCAATTTACTATTTCTTCTGTTATTTATTTTGCAATCTTTACTTTCCAATCTATATCATAAAAATACCAAAATATTTATCTTATTATCTCTATCAGATCTCACTTTTGCAAGTGGCCGTGAAGGGATTGACAACCCCTTTATCGCGTTGATTGCAAGGTTCTTATTTGTTTGTGTAGGTACGAGGCGACTTGCGTGTAACCTCCTACTGGATTGATACCTTCGTTCTCAAAAACTGAGGGAAATAGTTACGCTACTTTGCTGCATCACCCTTTCCTCTTCAAGGGAAAAACCAACGCATGCTCAAGAGGTAGCAAGAAGGATTTCTGGCGCCGTTGCCGGGGAGATCTACGCTCAAGTCAAGATATACCAAGTACCCATCACAAACTCTTCTCCCTCGCATTACATTATTTGCCATTTGCCTCTCATTTTCCTCTCCCCCACTTCACCTTTGCCGTTTTCTTCACCCTCCTTCCGTTCGATCTTGTGTTACCATGTACCTTCTTTTTGCTTGCATCTTCGCTTGCCAAAAGTCTATGGATCCTCATCCCCTTGCTAATCTTTTTAAGAGATTCAATTATGATGAACCAATTTCTAGTGATTTGAGTGCACTAGATTATCTTTATGAGGTTTTGCTTAAAATTCGTGAATCTGAAAATTGTGATGAAGAAATTTATGAAGAGATTCACGATAGCACCTTGAATAAAAAGCATGATGGCAATGATTTTACTATAAATTTTCTTGATGTCAATTGTGCTAATAATATGCAAAACCCTAAGCTTGGGGATGCTAGTTTTGCTATGTCTACTACTTGTTGCAATGATCATGATTTGGGTGATTCTTCTTATGATCTTGAAAATTTATTTAAGCCCCATGATGAATATGAGATTGATAATAATGTTTGCAATAATATTGAAAGTGGGTTTGGAAGAGTGTCAACTTTAGATCCCACATATTTGGAGAATGTTCAATCTTATGGTATTTTTGATAAAAGTGGGTTTGGAGAGGTCATGACTTTAGTTAATGATAATCCCACTATTTTGGGAGAGTGTCAACTTCACATGCATGTGGATCGTGTTGAGAATATGTTATGTGATAGCTATTTTGTTGAATTTGCCTATGATCCTACATGTAATTATTATGAGAGAGGAAAATATGGTTGTAGAAATTTTTATCTTACTAAATTACCTCTCGTCATGTTGAGATTGCTATCGTCTCTTTCTTCTTCCTTGCATATGCTAATTTTTGCTTGCTATGATAATTTGTTTGCTTATAAAATGCCTATGCATAGGAAGTATGTTAGACTTAGATGTGTTTATCATGTGTTCTATGATGCTCCCTTTGTGCTTTAATTCTTGTCTTTCATGTGAGCATCATTAAAATTATCAACGCCTAGCTAGGGGCGTTAAACGATAGTGCTTGTTGGGAGGCAACCCAATTTTATTTTTGTTACTTGCTTTTTGTTCCAGTTTAGTAATAAATAATTCATCTAGCCTCTATTTGGATGTTTTTTTTATGTTTTAATTAGTGTTTGTGCCAAGTAGAACCAATAGGATCTTCTTGGGTGATAGTTGTTTGATCTTACTGAAAAAGACAGAAACTTTGCACTCACGAAAATAATTTTTAAAATTCACCAGAACGTGGTAAATTGCCAATTATTTTTGAAGTAGATCAATATACAAATTACCCAGGTTGTCCTAGTTTTCCAGAATTTTTGGAGTTCAATAAGTATTCGAACAAATCTGATTGCTACATACTGTTCTGTTTTTGACAGATTCTTTTTTTCGTGTGTTGTTTGCTTATTTTGATGAATCTATGGCTAGTATCGGGGGGTATGAACCATAGAGAAGTTGGAATGCAGTAGGTTTAACACAAATATAAATAAAGAATGACTTCATTACAGTACCTTAAGGGTGTGGTTTGTTTTCTTATACTAACGGAGCTCATGAGATTTTCTGTTGAGTTTTGTGTTGTGAAGTTTTTAAGTTTTTGGGTAAAGATTTGATGGATTATGGAATAACGAGTGGCAAGAGCCTAAGCTTGGGGATGCCCAAGGCATCCCAAGGTAAAATTCAAGGACAACCAAAAGCCTAAGCTTGGGGATGCCCCGGAAGGCATCCCCTCTTTCGTCTTCGTCCATCAGTAACTTTACTTGAGGCTATATTTTTATTCACCACATGATATGTGTTTTCCTTGGAACGTCTTGTATGATTTGAGTCTTTGATTTTTAGTTTACCACAATCATCCTTGCTGTACACACATTTTGGAGAGACACACATGAATCGGAATTTATTAGAATACTCTTTGTGCTTCACTTATATCTTTTGAGCTAGATAATTTTGCTCTAGTGCTTCGCTTATATCTTTTAGAGCACGGTGGTGGTTTTATTTTATAATAATTATTGATCTCTCATGCTTCACTTATATTATTTTGAGAATCCTTTAGAATAGCATGGTAATTTGCTTTGGCTATAAAATTAGTCCTAATATGATAGGCATCCAAGATGGGTATAATAAAAACTCTCATAAAAAGTGCATTGAATACTATGAGAAGTTTGATACTTGATGATTGTTTGGAGATATGAAGATGGTAATATTAGAGTCATGCTAGTTGAGTAGTTGTGAATTTGAGAAATACTTGTGTTGAAGTTTGCAAGTCTCGTAGCATGCACGTATGGTAACCATTGTGTGACAAATTTGAAACATGAGGTGTTCTTTGATTTTCATCCTTATGAGTGGCGGTCGGGGACGAGCGATGGTCTTTTCCTACCAATCTATCCCCCTGGGAGCATGCGCGTAATGCTTGGTTTTTGATGACTTACAGATTTTTGCAATAAGTATGTGAGTTTTTTATGACTAATGTTGAGTCCATGGATTATACGCACTCTCACCTTTCCATCATTGCTAGCCTCTTCGATACCGTGCATTGCCCTTTCTCACCTTGAGAGTTGGTGCAGACTTCGCCGGTGCATCCAAACCCCATGATACGATACGCTCTATCACACATAAAACTCCTTATATCTTCCTCAAAACAACCACCATACCTACCTAATATGGCATTTCCATAGCCATTCCGAGATATATTGCCATGCAACTTTCCACCGTTTCACTTATTATGACACGCTTCATCATTGTCATATTGCTTTGCATGATCATGTAGTTGACATCGTATTTGTGGCAAAGCCACCATGCATAATTTTTCATACATGTCACTCTTGATTCATTGCCCATCCCGGTACACCGCCGGAGGCATTCATATAGAGTCATATTTTGTTCTAGTATCGAGGGTTAATCATTGAGTTGTAAATAAATAGAAGTGTGATGATCATCATTAATAGAGTATTGTCCCAAATAAAAAAAGAAGAAAGGCCAAATAAAAAAGGGAAGGCCCAAAAAAGGAGAAAAGAAATCAAAGGGACAATGCTACTATCCTTTTTCCACACTTGTGCTTCAAAGTAGCACCATGATCTTTATGATAGAGAGTCTCTTGTTTTGTCACTTTCATATACTGGTGGGAATTTTTCATTATAGAACTTGGCTTGTATATTCCAACAATGGGCTTCCTCAAATGCCCTAGGTCTTCGTGAGCAAGCAAGTTGGATGCACACCCACTTAGTTTCTTTTGTTGAGCTTTCATACATTTATAGCTCTAGTGCATCCATTGCATGGCAATCCCTACTCCTTGCATTGACATCAATTGATGGGCATCTCCCTAGCCCATTGATTAGCAGCGTCAAGGTGAGACTTTCTCCTTTTTTGTCTTCTCCACACATCCCCCATCATTATACCTTTTTGAAAAAATGGATTTAATTGAAGTAATAAAACTATTCCAATTCGAATAATAGTTGAGAAAGAATCGCTGCTTTTAGGAAAGAAGCCTACAATTTGATTCTCGTCACGTTTCACTTGCATTTTATTTCGTTCAGTCTCGTTCTATTCCACCCATAGTGCTATGTCCATGGCTCACGCTCATGTATTGCGTGAAAGTTGAAAAAAGTTTCATATTACTAAAGTATGAAACAATTGCTTGGCTTGTCATCGGGGTTGTGCATGATGAGAGCATTTTTGTGTGACGAAAATGAAGCATAGCCAAACTATATGATTTTGTAGGGATAAGCTTTCTTTGGCCATGTTATTTTGAGAAGACATAATTGCTTAGTTAGTATACTTGAAGTATTATTATTTTCATGTCAATATTAAACTTTTGTCTTGAATCTTTCGGATCTGAACATTCATGCCACAATAAAGAGAATTACTTAGAAAATTATGTTAGGTAGCATTCCACATCAAAAATTCTGTTTTTATCATTTACCTACTCGAGGACAAGCAGGAATTAAGCTTGGATTACTTGATACGTCTCCAACGTATCTATAATTTTTTATTGTTCCATGCTATTATATTATCTGTTTTGGATGTTTAATGGGCTTTATTATACACTTTTATATTATTTTTGGTACTAACCTACTAACCGAAGGCCCAGTGCAAATTGCTGTTTTTTTGCCTATTTCAATGTTTTGCAGAAAAGGAATATCAAACGGAATCTGTCGTGGTTTTGTCACGACAGATGTCCTAGAGAAAGGACTTAGTCATGGAGCCATCGCTACGGGTTAACTTAAAGGGGTTAAAGCGGACAAGGGATGCAAGAGAGTTTATACTAGTTCGGCCCCTTACGATGAAGGTAAAAGCCTACGTCTAGTTGTGATGGAATTGATGGGGTTTCGATGACCAGGGAGCGAATACGCTTTGCCTGAGTCTCGAGTTGTTGTTCGTTCTCCCTGAACCGCCGCCGGGTCGTCCCCTTATATACATGGGTTGACGCCCGTCGGTTTACAGAATCCCGAGGCCCGCTCATAATCGTGTCCAGCTCGGTCTCTGCTACTTATATCTTACAACACAAGTTTACATATCAACGCCGGTTTATGTCTACAGGCCTTAAACCGGCTTTGGGCCCTGGGCTTTCATAAAGCGTCACCGTCTGTCTTCATGGACTTCAGATACAGATGAACTACTTATGGGGTTAACCCGGCCTCTCCTGGCTGGTTTACGCCCAGTGGTAATATCCCCAACATTAGGCCCCAGATTGATTTGAACTGGTTCATGTCAATCCTCAATACTCAAGAAAACTTCTTCTTCAACATCTTCACATAATCTTGTAAACCGCCGTGACATCATCTTCTAGGACCATGATAAACCGCCGTGACGTCACCTGTTTCTTTTAAAACTGTGTATAATCCACCTTCATTAATGAGCCTCCGACAATCGAGGTGACAGCTCCGCCTCATATCCAAAAATTCGGCTCCTCGATTTTTGTGCCTGACGTTTATCTTTCTGCCCTTATAAATAGGGCCAGGGGGTCTTTCCATTTCCCCCCTCGTGCCTCTTCACGTCATCGTCATCCTCGCGACGCCCGAACCTTCGACCTCGGCCGCCGCCGTCACCCTTCGACTGCTGCACCAACCTTGGCCGCTGCATCGACCTGAACGTACCAGAGCTCCTCCGCGCACCGCCGCTACTCAACAGCCTCAGTAAGTCTCCCCTTTCTCTTACCATAGATCTGCACTTAGGGTTTCTGTCGTTCATCAGTGTTCGTCGTCGCCCTTCTTTATCCTTATTTATATCCATGGATTAGATCCAAAAACCACATAGATCTCGCGCGGTAGTAGTTTTAGCACCTGTTTGATATCCAACTCATCTCAAGTTGGTGAACTTTTAGTACGCTGGAAATTAGGTCAGAATTTTTCCAACGCGCGGTAGATCTGAAATTACCATAGCAAGATGTGAAACTTGTTTCTTCCTTCACTTACACACTTTGAATACCAGATTGGGCGGTTTAACTTCACAGAAAAAATGATGACCCGGTAGATACCATTAGTCCCCTGTTGAACCGTCAATGCATTACACCGTTTCCATTGTCAGACTCCGGTTTACGAATAACCAAATCCGGTTTATCAATATGCTTGTATCCTTATACCGATGTATAGTTGTCCACTATAAATCTTAAACCGGTAATAATCATGTTTCAGATCCTTCATTGCCATGGCCAAGCAAGTCTATGAATGCAATTGGGCTCCTTCTCGAGTAACCGAAGAACAGTTAAACAATCTTGTTAAAACGGGCGCTTTAGCCAAGAAAGATGTCGTCCACTGGAGGGTCCCTGACCCGGAAAATCCTCCTACACCCAAGGATGGAGAGGTAGTCGTGTTTTCTGATCATCTCGGACGAGGTTTTAGCCCTCCCGGTTCAAAAATTTTCCGAGATGTACTAGCCAATTTTCAGCTGCGCCCTAAAGACATCGGTCCCAATTCTGTGACCAACATCTGCCACTTTCAAGTCTTCTGTGAGGTTTATCTGCAAGAGGAACCTACTGTCGAGCTGTTTAGGGATTTCTTTCACTTAAACCGTCACACAAAGTTCTCGGATGGACCCAACACGGAACTGGGCGGAATGGCGGTTCAAAAAAGGAAAGAAGTCACCTTCCCTCATCCCAAACTCCGCAGTCACCCCAAAGAGTGGAACCAGACTTGGTTTTATTGCATTGATACATCTCCACCTGATGAAAACCCCCTGCCGGGTTACCGCCCTGGACGCCTAAGCAACACACATCCTTTTCCTCAGAGGTTGACTGCAAGAGAAAGGGCCAACTATGCTCCTCAATTATCAAAGCTTAGAGCCTTCATGGCTAACGTTTTGACAGGAGTTGATCTTGCTCGTTGTTGGATAAGCTGGAGTATTCTTCCCTTAAGCCGGCGCTCCGGTTTGATGTGTGAGTATATAGGGAGTTTGAAGGATGCTCAGCGGCACATTGACATTCAGCTTACAGATGCAGAAGTCACTGAGGCTGTAAAAAAGATACTGAACGAACCGGAGGCTGTTTGTGCCCAAACCGGACTACTCCCTTTCTGCACCTTCAACAAGCCACCAGCTGTAAGAATCATGTAATCTTTTTATCTGAAGTTGCTTCTGTCCAAATATTTTCTGAAAGTGTGATTATTTCTGACAGGGTGATGATCTGTTCTGGAACAAGAAACCATCACAAGACAAACCGGCGAAGCCGCAAGACAAACCGGTCGAGCCAGTTCGTCCAAAGACCAAGGTTGTTAAAAAACCTGCCAAGAGAAGGACCACTGCATCCTCCGATCCACCAGCTAATGACGATGTGGGTAATCCGGAACCAGAGGTAGAACTTGACTCTCTTGGTTCATTTTTCGTACATCTCATTGACAATGATTATTATCAGGACGACGCTGAAGGCAGTCATGCTGATGATGTAGATGTATTCATTCTTTCCTTTGATTTAGATCCGCTACCGACATCCAAAATCCGTCAAGCAAACCGGAAAGTAAAATTTTCTCACCCCTTGCTTACTTGGACCCAAACTTTCTTTTGAAGACACAGCAGCACGAGGCTCGCCGCACAACCCGGCACAACGGTCAGGTAGTTACCTCCGCCGGTTTACCGAACAGTCCGGTTCGGAAACGCCAATCAGAGGTCTCTTATCCCATTGATACTTCATGCCCCAAAGCAGGTTGTTTCTGCCAGCCTCTTAACCTGTCTGATTCAAATTATCAGGGTACTTCTCACTCATCTTCTGGCGAGTCGTCGGCCACAAAACTTCCACCCCTCAAAACGGTTCTTGGGTGAGCTATACACTTGTTCTTATCCTTGATGTTGCTATTTTGATATACTGTACGGATCCTCATGTTTATTTTTCTCAGCGCCAAGCCCAGACCCAGCAAGAAGGCTCGTTTGAATAAACCGGCTGATGAAGACATGGCTGTTGAACCGGAGAAAACTGCAGATCCTGAAGAGACCAACATTGATGCCATACTGAATGACCCACCGCCTCAAGATCATGACTTCGTTGCTGAGCAGGCAGAAGTTGACACCACAAGCCATGCTGACCAGCCAACCAGCCCTGTCCGAACTGACAATAAACCGGCAAGCCTAGTGATGAATGACAAACCGCCAACCCCAGTAACGGCTGCTGATGATAGAGATGATGACATTATGATTACTGGCACTGGCCATACCGCTCCGGGCAATCCTGTCGCTTTGTCAAAGCATACTGCCAAAGATGAGCTCTCTGCAATTGGCAAAGGCAAATGGAGCGCCGATTTGTCAAATTATGCCCATCTGAATGCTCAAGACCTTCACTCTGGCTTCGTGAACCGTCTGTACACCAGCCATGACTATGAAGCCGGTTTGGTAAATATGATGAAGGAGCGATATGAGGTAACTTCATAAGTGTTTCTCTCTTATATTTAATTGCAGCTTATCAACTTCAGTAGCCCCCAAGCGACGGTTTAAGATACCAATTTAAACCGGGACTTAGTAACAATTTCATGTTTGCAACAATGCACCTTAACTTCACTGATGTAGCCCCCAAGGGCTGGTTTAACTTTATAAAGATGAACCGGGACTTTGTAGAAGAATTCCCATAGCAGCATTTTATGAGCAAATACACATTAGCCCCCAAGTGCCAAGCTTAATACTTGTATTGTGCTTGGGACTTGTAAAAATTTCTGATAAAGAGCAAATATGCATTAGCCCCCAAGTACTAAGGGCATAACTTATTATGTGCTTGGTACTTCAAATATGTACTGCCAACTCATTATATATCTGTCTCTTTATAGGCTGAACTGAGCAAGAAAGAAAGCCAAACCGCTGATCTGCAAGAGAACCTCAAGTCCCAACAGGCCGAAACTTCCAAGGCAAAAGATGAGCTGAGGAGCGCCTTAGCCACTATGGAAAAGCTAAAGGAGAGCTTCACTAAGGAGCGGGCGGATTGGGAGACTGAAAAATCCGCTTTGATAAAAAGGGCTGAAAACGCAGAAGCCGCTCTTAAACCGGTGGTTGATGAACTGACCGGCGTAAAGCGGCATATTCATGCCATGACTGCTGCTGTGTTCGGTAAACATATTTTCCGTAAAACTTTCAACATATCTTTCCCATGTGTTGTCGGATTACTGATGTGTACAATGGTGCAGGAACTCGCATTAGTCATCTGGGCTCTGACGTACAGACGAAATTGAAAGCGGCCTATACTTTGATAGAGCAGCTGTATACCGGCGCACAGCGTATCATCTGCACCACTTCACACAATAAACCTCCTCCAACATTGATCAAGGACACCTTAGAAAGGCTATCCATGCTGCCTGCCCGAGTTGAAGAACTAAAGAGAGCTGCGGCAAGGGCCGGAGCTCTGACCGCCCTAACCCGTGCAAAGGCGTGGGTGCCTGATCTTGATCCGGTGGACGTGGCTAAAGGCTTCCCAAGCTTAAAAGAAGACGGATCAGAATTTGGCCAGGAGGATCTCCGCGCCATAAACCGGGAAGTACGTCCACTGGCTTGTCAATTGGCTGAAGAAGCTGATCTCTCCTACTATCAGGCAAGTTATGATGACAAGAACAGACGGGTTGCTGCACCAATTCCGGAAGCGCAAAATCTGATCCCTCCAATCCGTAAGCACACCTATGCCCCTGATATTGAACCGTCCACCCTTATAAGCGATGAAGCTGTGTTCCAAGCTTTAACTGGGATCGACTGGGCAACTGTTGACTTCCAGCCGCTGGGTAGAGATGAAGAAGATGAACCGGTGCAAGATGATCCGCAACCGTCAGGTCAAGCTGATAAGCAATCATAATCCGGGGGCCGGTTTAGTCTTCCACTTGCTGCAATGCTTATTGAGAAACAATTATCCCTTTGGGCACTAAAACGCCTTGTAATAGGCTAGTTAAAACACTTGGTCTGTTATGCCTTTGTGCATATTTATCTGCGACTGATGCGTGTTAATCCGCCATGCTTAAGATACAATGTTTATAATCCATAGCTATTTATTCAAGTTGTTCCTGCAGATAAGAAGCTTAAAGCGCCCTGGCGGTTTACCACCGGGCGGGTCATGATACCCAAATATATACATGACCAAGGTTTATAACCAAGGTTGTAAAATATAACCAAATATGGAAATATATGATACCTGTGACCTTTAGGCATAGTGTTGGCTGACCAACTTTGTAATGAGGGTAATAACCCTAATCCGGAGTAAAAGTAACTCCTGTTATATGATGCCGGTTTACAATAAAACCGCTCCGGGTTGTGATAAACACCGGTATATTCCATACTGGTGACTTTAAGTCAAAACCAGACTGGGCTGATAG
This sequence comes from Triticum aestivum, assembly GCF_018294505.1. Classification (NCBI taxonomy): domain Eukaryota; kingdom Viridiplantae; phylum Streptophyta; class Magnoliopsida; order Poales; family Poaceae; genus Triticum; species Triticum aestivum. Next base: position 531,817,406 of record NC_057802.1, on the reverse strand, counting down.
TCTCCGGATTATAATTTGATCGTGCACTGACAACTTGTAGTTGACAGCCTAACCGGGTTGATAAACATTGGTTTGAAAACATCACAAATCTTACCAAAAGAAAGAGAAACTTAGCAAAAGGCAAATAAAACTGTTGTAGTCGAGGCTTTTCACGGGCTGCCAGGCCCTAAATTCGACAGCAAAAAATCTCCAAACAACATTGTGAGCTGTGCTCAGTGGGTGCCTATGTTTGAGCTGTTGTTTTACAACACTCTCTTTGGCCCCGGATTGATGTGGCTTTGAGCTGATCAAGAGGTGTGACTGTGGTTCGGATACGACCAAGCCCCCAAGTGATGTTGTGGCATTGCGCCGATCAAGAGGTGTAGCTATGGTTCGGGTACGACCAAGCCCCCAAGTGATGATGTGGCATTGCGCCGATCAATAGGTGTAGCTATGGTTCAGATATGACCAAGCCCCCAAGTGATGCTGTGGCATTACGCCGATCAAGAGGTGTAGCTATGGTTCGGATACGACCAAGCCCCCAAGTGATGCTGTGGCATTACGCTGATCAAGAGGTGTAGCTATGGTTCGGATACGACCAAGCCCCAAGTGATCTAATATGAAGCTTTGAGAAGCTAAATCAAGGGGTAAACCGGATGCCGCTTTGTAAGCTCCATGTAACCACACATGATGTAAGAAAAACAACAGATACCCCACTTTAGCTAAGGTTCCGGTTTATTATATTGATCATAATATATACAATGTCATAATATGTACATAAGCAGAGCCTATAGCTCAAGTATAGTAAGGCCGAAGATGAGCAATATTCCACGGCCGGTTGGTCTCCTCCTCCGATTTACGTGAGTCTTTGCGCTCTTGAACATCGATTAGGTAGTATGACCCGTTGTGTAGATTCTTGCTGACCACAAAGGGTCCTTCCCAAGGGGGGGATAGCTTGTGCATATCCGTCTGATCCTGGATGAGCCGAAGCACCAAATCACCTTCTTGAAAGGTTCTGGTTCTAACCCGGTGGCTATGATAACGACGCAGATCTTGCTGATAAATCGCCGAACGGGCTGCCGCCAAGTCACGTTCCTCATCTAACAGGTCAAGAGCTTCCTGCCGTGCCTTCTCGTTGTCAGCTTCAACATATGCTGCTACACAAGGCGAGTCATGACGGATGTCACTAGGAAGAACTGCTTCCGCTCCATAAACCATGAAGAATGGTGTGTACCTTGTCGATCTGTTGGGTGTGGTATTGATGCTCCACAACACAGAAGGTAACTCCTCAACCCAACAGCCCGACGTCCGTTGCAAAGGAACCATAAGCCGGGGTTTGATACCTCTCAAGATCTCTTGATTGGCCCTCTCCGCTTGACCATTGGACTGGGCGGTGAGCCACTGATGACACGTCAAGCCGGATGTGTTCACATTGATAGAACTCCTTCATGGCACCCCTTGACAGATTGGTACCATTGTCTGTTATAATGCTGTGTGGAAAACCAAACCGGAAGATCACCTTTTTGATGAATTGATTCGCCGTGGCTGCGTCACACATACTAACTGGCTCTGCCTCCACCCACTTCGTAAACTTGTCAACCGCCACCAAAAGGTGGGTCTTCTTGTCCTTGGACCTCTTGAAAGGCCCAGCCATATCCAGCCCCCAAGTTGCAAACGGCCAGGTGATTGGAATCATCCTCAATTCTTGAGCTGCAACATGAGCGCGCCTTGAGAATTTCTGACAGCCATCACATCTTTTGACCAAGTCCTCGGCATCAGAATGAGCTGTCAACCAATAGAAACCGTGACAAAACGCCTTGCCACCAAAGATTTTGAACCGGCATGGTGACCACAATCTCCTTCGTGGATCTCACGCAAAATTTCACGGCCTTCCTCAGGAGACACACAGCGTTGAAACGCCCCTGTCACACTGCAATGATGTAACTCTCCATTGATAATAGTCATGGACTTGGACCGCCGGGTTATCTGCCTGGCCAAAGTTTCATCCTCTGGTAACTCGCCCCAGTTTATATATGCCAGATATGGAACCGTCCAATCCGGGATAACATGAAGAGCCGCCACCAACTGAGCCTCCGGATTAGGAACAGCCAAATCCTCTTCACCAGGGAGCTTGACGGATGGATTATGCAAAACATCCAGGAAGACATTAGGTGGAACCGGTTTATGTTGGGAACCCAGGCGGCTTAAAGCGTCCGCCGCTTCATTCTTCCGCCGGTCCACATGATCCACCTGATAACCTTTAAAGTGACCTGCAACAATATCCACCTCACGACGATATGCTGCCATTAGTGGGACCTTGGAATCCCAAGTGTCGGACACTTGTTGAGCCACCAGATCCGAGTCACGGAAGCACTTAACTTAGCTTAGGTTCATCTCCTTAGCCATCCGAAGACCATGGAGTAAAGCCTCATATTCAGCTGCATTGTTAGTGCAAGGGAACATTAAACGGAGAACATAACAAAACTTATCCCCTCGTGGGGAAGTTAATACGACTCCGGCCCCCGAGCCCTCCAATTGCCTGGACCCATCAAAATGAATAGTCCAATAAGTGTGATCCGACTTCTCCTCTGGTGCTTGTAACTCTGTCCAATCATTGACGAAATCCACAAGTGCCTGAGATTTGATCGCCGTTCGGGGTATGTATTTCAACCCGTGAGGACCGAGCTCGATAGCCCACTTAGCAATCCGACCAGTTGCTTCCCTATTCTGGATTATATCCCCCAAAGGAGCGGAGCTGACCACCGTGATGGGAGGACCTTGAAAATATTGCTTAAGCTTCCGGCTTGCCATGAAAACCCCATACATCAATTTTTGCCAATGCGGGTACCTCTGCTTGGACTCAATAAGTACCTCACTGATATAGTAAACCGGCCGCTGAACCGGATATTCCTTTCCTGCTTCCTTGCACTCCACCACAATAGCCACACTAACAGCCCGAGGATTAGCTGCCACATATAGCAACAACGGTTCTTTGTCCACTGGAGCAGCGAGAACCGGCGGATTAGACAGCTACCGCTTTAAGTCCTCAAATGCTTCATTAGCGGCGTCACTCCAGACGAAGTTATCCATTTTCTTCAGCCTCTGATATAAAGGGATGGCCTTCTCGCCAAGGCGACTGACAGACCGGCTCAACGCGGCAATCCGGCTTGCCAGGCGTTGAACATCATTGATACACTTCGGTTTAGCCAAGGAGGTGATGGCTTTCATCTTTTCCGGATTAGCTTCAATGCCCCTGTTAGACACCAAAAAGCCCAAGAGCTTGCCTGCAGGTACACCAAAGACACACTTGGCCGGATTAAGCATCATTTTATAAACCCGCAGGTTATCAAAGGTTTCCTTCAAGTCATCAATCAATGTCTCTTTCTTCCTTGATTTTACCACAATATCATCCACATAGGCGTGAACATTGCGTCCGATCTGTTTATGAAGACAATTCTGCACACACCGTTGATAAGTCGCCTGGGCACTCTTGAGCCCAAAGGGCATGGACACATAGCAGAAGGCTCCAAAGGGAGTTATGAAGGTTGTCTTCTCCTGGTCCTTAACTGCCATTTTGATCTGATGATAACCAGAATATGCATCCAAAAAGCTTAAACGCTCGCAACCCGCCGTAGCATCAATAATTTGATCAATACGGGGAAGGGCAAAAGGATCTGCTGGACAAGCTTTGTTGAGGTCTGTGTAATCCACACACATATGCCAAGTGCCATTCTTCTTGAGGACCAGCACCGGATTAGCCAACCACTCAGGATGGAATACTTCAATGATAAATCTAGCCGCCAAGAGCCTGGCTACTTCTTCTCCAATAGCTTTGCGCCTTTCTTCATTAAACCGGCGGAGAAACTGCTTGACCGGTTTATACTTGGGATCAACATTGAGAGTGTGCTCAGCGAGTTCTCTCGGTACACCTGGCATGTCAGAAGGCTTCCATGCAAAGATGTCCCGATTCTCACGGATGAACTCGATGAGCGCGCTTTCCTATTTCGGATCCAAGTTAGCGCTGATGCTAAACTGCTTGGACGAATCGCCAGGCACGAAGTCAACAAGCTTAGTCTCATCAGCTGATTTAAACTTCAGGGCCGGATCATGCTCTGTAGTTGGTTTCTTCAACGAAGTCATATCTGCCGGATCAACATTGTCCTTGTAAAACTTCAACTCTTCTGTTGCACAAACCGACTCAGCATAAGCCGCATCACCTTCTTCACACTCCAGAGCAATCTTGCGGCTCCCATGCACGGTTATAGTTCCCTTGTGACCCGGCATCTTGAGCTGCAGATAGACATAACAAGGCCGTGCCATAAACTTAGCATAAGCTGGCCGTCCAAATAGGGCATGATACGGGCTGCTGATTTTCACCACTTCAAAGGTCAAGGTTTCTGATCTCGAGTCATGCTCATCTCCAAAAGCCACCTCCAGAGCTATCTTACCAACAGGATATGCCGACTTACCAGGCACCACACCATGGAACACCGTATTGGACGGTTTAAGATTTTTATCTGTTAACCCCATGCGACGGAAAGTTTCATAATAAAGGATATTGATACTACTCCCTCCATCCATGAGTACCTTAGTGAACTTATAACCTCCCACCTGAGGTGCCACCACCAGAGCCAGATGACCCGGATTGTCAACCCGGGGTGGATGATCTTCTCTACTCCACACAATCGGCTGCTCGGACCAACGCAAATAATGGGGCATCGCCGGTTCAACGGCATTCACCGCCCTTTTATGAAGCTTCTGATCGCGCTTGTCCAAGCTAGTGGTGAAGACATGATACTGTCCGCTATTCAACTGCTTCGGGTTGCTCTAGTAACCCGACTGCTGCTGCTGCTGATTGCCCTGATGATTATAGCCACCTTGGTTACCCTGATTACTTTGATTGTTATGTCCACCCTGATTACCGTGGAAGCCTGAACCGGAATTTCCTCCGCCATAACCCGGCCCATGAGAGCCGGGGCCCGAACCGCCTCCTGGTCCATGATCATACCGGAAAGAATCAGAATTTTTGAACTCTTGCATGATGTAACAATCTTTCCAGAGGTGCGTGGACGGGTCCTCCTTCGTCCCATGCTTTGGACAGGGCTGGTTCAACAGATAAGACAAACGGTCCGGATTAGGACTTGGCCTTCCACCGCGCTGGGGCGGTTTACCCTTACGCCGCTGGCCCTTGTCATGTGTATTAGTGTTAGCCACAAAGTCTAAACCGTGGTCCGCCTTACGCTTGCCGCCGTTTCCATGACCCGCCGGGTTGTGGTGCTGCCCCTTGGCGTTGCCGCTCTTCTTTCCCTTCCCTGTCTTATCATCTTCAGACTCGGGATCCTTGGTACTATCAGAGTCGGCATACTTCACCAGTGCAGCCATGAGGGTTCTCATGTCATTACAATGACGTTTGAGCCGTCCCAACTTCAACTTCAGGGGTTCAAACCGGCAATTGCCTTCCAATGTTAAAACTGCGGTGTCAGCGTTGATGCGGTCCGATGAATGCAAAATCTCCGAAACCCGGCGCACCCAATGGGTTGTTGACTCTCCTTCCTCCTGGACACAGGCAGCTAAGTCCACAATTGACATGGGCTGCTTGCATGTATCCTTGAAATTCTGAATAAACCGGGCTCTCAACTCGGCCCATGACCTGATAGAATTAGCCGGTAAGCTCTTTAACCAAGTGCGGGTTGTCCCTTCTAGCATCATGGTGAAGTATTTCGCACATGCCGCATCATCCACATCCAGCATCTCCATGGCCATCTCATAGCTTTCGACCCATGTTTCAGGGGATAAATCGGCGGTGTAATTCGGCACCTTGCGCGGGCCCTTAAAATCCTTAGGCAGGCGCACATTGCGCAACGCTGGGACAAGACATGGCACACCCAAAGAACTAGAGGTAACTCCTGGTTCCACCGATGTGGTTGGACGAACCGGAGTAAGCTGACGGGCTTCATGCTGCGCCGCTAACTCGGCCTCTCTGCGTGCCCGAGCCCGGTCCACCACCTCCTGAGCATCACCAGCACCACCCGCCGGGTTATTGCCACGGGGCGGATCACGGTTCCGCGCATTGCTTGACACTGCCGGTTCATCCATACGCCTGCTGTAACTCCGGCTTGGACGGGGAGTGGAATGAATCCGATCGTGACTATATGAATAAGCCTCCTGTTGAACCATGGCTGTCTGAAGAAGCTCCTTAACCCGACGCGTCTCGACCGCCGCTGGAGAATCGCCTTCGATCGGGATGGCCGCCAGCCGTGAAGCGGCAGCGACAATGTTGTCCATCGGGTTAGAGTAATGACCCAGCGGCGTGGGGACATGCGGTGTTACAATGTTGTTCTGACAAGGCGGATCCGCCAAACATGGCTGAACCGGCGCCCCTGCTCCAGGTGCCTCCGCCCGGTTTACCACCGGCGGATTACTGGTCCCTGCTCCTGGGGTGTTAAAGAGATTTCTAGCGTCATAAACCGGCGGCAGGCGAGATCGGTGCCTCCTCTTCAGGACTTCGTTCGACGCACTCTGATCCAGCATAATCCGGTAAGCTTGTGCATCCAAAGCGGCCCGCTCCGCGGCTATCCTGGTATCCTCAGCCGCTAAGTCGGCTTTGGCCTGGGTGATCTGATCTTTCACTTTCGCAATTTCCGCACTGTGTGCATCCTGATCCGCCGGGTTAACCTCCGCCATCAGCGTTGCCAACGCGTCAAACAAATCAGATAGAACCTGAGCTGGCGGTCGCACAGGGCCTCCTGCCCCGGCCGCTGCCGCCGCTGCCGATCCGGAAATCATCGCCGCTGCGGTCGAAGAGTGGAGCGCCGGTTGCGTGCCGGCCATGAAGATCGCAACCCAGTTTGGCAGATCAAAGGGGTCCGGAATACTGTCGCCATCGGAACAGCCCCCAATCCGGCCATCTTGTAACTGATATAATGACTCGGTTTCTCCGGTCGATGACTCGTCACCGGAATAAACGACAGTCTCACCACCAGATTCCGATCTATCCTCATATTCCCCTCCATGGATAACTCCCACGAAGGCACGCTTCATGACAGGCTTGACCCGGGCAGATCTCGCACGCTGAGCCGTTTCGACGAGGTCGGTGCAGATGTCCGGCTCAGGGCCCGGTTCGCCGATCTTGCCAATGAAAACGTGTATGCCACCAAAGGGGACCCGGTACCCGTACTCGATTGAGCCGGCCTCGGGGCCCCAGCCTGCATCGTCGATGTAGAGCTTGCCGCGACGACTCTTGGTCATCCGGCCCACAGCGTAACCCTTGAGTCCTTCGAAGTTGCCCTCCAAGAACTTGAAACCATCGTGCGATAGCCCCACGGTGGGCGCCAACTGTCGTGGTTTTGTCACGGCAGATGTCCTAGAGAAAGGACTTAGTCGTGGAGCCATCGCTACGGGTTAGCTTAAAGGGGTTAAAGCGGACAAGGGACGCAAGAGAGTTTTATACTAGTTCGGCCCCTTACGATGAAGGTAAAAGCCTACGTCTAGTTGTGATGGAATTGATGGGGTTTCGATGACCAGGGAGCGAATACGCTTTGCCTGAGTCTCGAGTTGTTGTTCGTTCTCCTTGAACCGCCACCGGGTCGTCCCCTTATATACATGGGTTGACGCCCGTCGGTTTACAGAATCCCGAGGCCGGCTCATAATCGTGTCCGGCTCGGTCTCTGCTACTTATATCTTCCAACACAAGTTTACATATCAACGCCGGTTTATGTCTACAGGCCTTAAACCGGCTTTGGGCCCTGGGCTTTCATAAAGCGTCACCGTCTGTCTTTATGGACTTCAGATACAGATGAACTACTTATGGGGTTAACCCGGCCTCTCCTGGCCAGTTTACACCCAGTGGTAATATCCCCAACAGAATCCAAACGGAATGAAACCTTCGGGAGAGTTATTTTTGGAACAAACGTAATCCTGGAGACTTGGAGTGGACGTTAAGCAAGCAACAAGGAAGCCACGAGGCAGGGAGGCGCGCCCAGGGGGTTGGCACGCCCCCACCCTCGTGGGCCCCTCGTGGCTCAACCGACCTACTTCTTTCGCCTATATATACTCATGTACCCTGAAAACACCCGAGAGCACCACGAAACCCTATTTCCACCCCCGCAACCTTCTGTACCCGTGAGATCCCATCTTGGGGCCTTTACCGGCACTCCACCGGAGGGGGAATCGATCACGGAGGGCTTCTACATCAACACCATGTTGGAAATATGCCCTAGAGGCAATAATAAATAGGTTATTATTATATTTCCTTGTTCATGATAATCGTTTATTATCCACGCTAGAATTGTATTGATAGGAAACTCAGATACATGTGTGGATACATAGACAACACCATGTCCCTAGTAAGCCTCTAGTTGACTAGCTCGTTGATCAATAGATGGTTACGGTTTCCTGACCATGGACATTGGATGTCGTTGATAACGGGATCACATCATTAGGAGAATGATGTGATGGACAAGACCCAATCCTAAGCCTAGCACAAGATCGTGTAGTTCGTTTGCTCAGAGCTTTTCTAATGTCAAGTATCAGTTCCTTAGACCATGAGATTGTGCAACTCCTGGATACCGTAGGAATGCTTTGGGTGTACCAAACGTCACAACGTAACTGGGTGACTATAAAGGTGCACTACAGGTATCTCCGAAAGTGTCTGTTGGGTTGGCACGAATCGAGACTGGGATTTGTCACTCCGTATAAACGGAGAGGTATCTCTGGGCCCACTCGGTAGGACATCACCATAATGTGCACAGTGTGACCAAGGAGTTGATCACGGGATGATGTGAGTTACGGAACGAGTAAAGAGACTTGCCGGTAACGAGATTGAACAAGGTATAGGGATACCGACGATCGAATCTCGGGCAAGTAACATACCGATGGACAAAGGGAATTGAATACGGGATTGATTGAATCCCCGACATCGTGGTTCATCCGATGAGATCATCGTGGAACATGTGGGAGCCAACATGGGTATCCAGATCCCGCTGTTGGTTATTGACCGGAGAACGTCTCGGTCATGTCTGCATGGTTCCCGAACCCGTAGGGTCTACACGCTTAAGGTTCGATGACGCTAGGGTTATAGGGAAAGCATGTACGTGGTTACCGAATGTTGTTCGGAGTCCCGGATGAGATCCCGGACGTCACGAGGAGTTCCGGAATGGTCCGGAGGTAAAGATTTATATATGGGAAGTCCTGTTTTGGTCACCGGAAAAGTTTCGGGTGAAATCGGTAATGTACCGGGACCACCGGGAGGGTCCCGGGGGTCCACCAAGTGGGGCCACCAGCCCCAGAAGGCTGCGTGGGCCAAGTGTGGGAGGGGACCAGCCCCAGGTGGGCTGGTGCGCCCCCCACCAAGGCCTAAGGCGCATGGGAGAGTGGGAGGGGGCAAACCCTAGGTCCAGATGGGCCTTAGGGCCCATCTAGTGGGGCGCCCCCCCCCTCTCCTCCCCTTGGCCGCCCCCCTTGATGGGATCTAGGGCTGGCCGCCTCCTCTTGGGGGTGGAAACCCTAAGGGGGGCGCAGCCCCCTCCCCCCTATATATAGTTGAGGTTTGGGCTGCCCAAGATACACGAGAACGTCTCTCTTTCGGTGCAGCCCTACCCCTCTCCCTCCTCCTCCTCTCCCGCGGTGCTTGGCGAAGCCCTGCGGGATTGCCACGCTCCTCCACCACCACCACGCCGTTGTGCTGCTACTGGATGGAGTCTTCCCCAACCTCTCCCTCTCTCCTTGCTGGATCAAGGCGTGGGAGACGTCACCGGGCTGCACGTGTGTTGAACGCGGAGGCATCGTTCTTCGGTGCTTAGATCGGAATCAACCGCGATCTGAATCGCTACGAGTACGACTCCCTCATCCGCATTCTTGCAACGCTTCCGCCTCGCGATCTACAAGGGTATGTAGATGCACTCCCCTTCCCTCGTTGCTAGATTACTCCATAGATTGATCTTGGTGATGCGTAGAAAATTTTGAATTTCTGCTACGTTCCCCAACAGTGGCATCATGAGCTAGGTCTTTGCGTAGTTTCTGTGCACGAGCAGAACACAAAGTAGTTGTGGGCGTCGATGTTGTCAATTCTTCTTGCCGCTACTAGTCTTATCTTGTTTCGGCGGCATTGTGGGATGAAGCGGCCCGGACCGACCTTACACGTACGCTTACGTGAGACAGGTTCCACCGACTGACATGCACTAGTTGCATAAGGTGGCTAGCGGGTGTCTGTCTCTCCCACTTTAGTCGAAACGGATTCGATGAAAAGGGTCCTTATGAAGGGTAAATAGAAATTGGCATATCACGTTGTGGTTTTACGTAGGTAAGAAACGTTCTTGCTAGAAACCTATACAAGCCACGTAAAAACTTGCAACAACAATTAGAGGACGTCTAACTTGTTTTTGCAGCATGTGCTATGTGATGTGATATGGCCAGAAGATGTGATGAATGATATATGTGATGTATGAGATTGATCATATTCTTGTAATAGGAATCACGACTTGCATGTCGATGAGTATGACAACCGGCAGGAGCCATAGGAGTTGTCTTTCTTTTTTGTATGACCTGCGTGTCATTGAATAACGCCATGTAAATTACTTTACTTTATTGCTAAGCGCGTTAGCCATAGAAGTAGAAGTAATCATTGGCGTGACAACTTCATGAAGACACAATGATGGAGATCATGATGATGGAGATCATGGTGTCATGCCGGTGACAAAGATGATCATGGTGCCCCGAAGATGGAGATCAAAGGAGCAAAATGATATTGGCCATATCATGTCACTATTTGATTGCATGTGATGTTTATCATGTTATGCATCTTATTTGCTTAGAACAACGGTAGTAAGTAAGATGATCCCTCACTAAAATTTCAAGAGACGTGTTCCCCCTAACTGTGCACCGTTGCGAAGGTTCGTTGTTTCGAAGCACCACGTGATGATCGGGTGTGATAGATTCTAACGTTCGAATACAACGGGTGTTGACGAGCCTAGCATGTACAGACATGGCCTCGGAACACATGCGAAACACTTAGGTTGACTTGACGAGCCTAGCATGTACAGACATGGCCTCGGAACACAAGAGATCGAAAGGTCAAACATGAGTCGTATAGTAGATGCGATCAACATGGAGATGTTCACCGATGATGACTAGTCCGTCTCACGTGATGATCGGACACGGCCTAGTTTGACTCAGATCATGTATCACTTAGATGACTAGAGGGATGTCTATCTGAGTGGGAGTTCATTCAATAATCAGATGAACTTCATTATCATGAACATAGTCAAAAGGTCTTTGCAAATTATGTCATACGCTTTAGTTCTACTGTTTAAGATATGTTCCTAGAGAAAATTTAGTTGAAAGTTGGTAGTAGCAATTATGCGGACTGGGTCCGTAAACTGAGGATTGTCCTCATTGCTGCACAGAAGGCTTATGTCCTTAATGCACCGCTTGGTATGCTGAACCTCAGCGTCATCTATAGATGTTGCGAAACATCTGACATACACGTTTTGATGACTACATGATAGTTCAGTGCGTAATGCTAACGGTTTAGAATTGTGGCACCAAAGACGTTTTTGAAACGTCGCAGAACATGTGAGATGTTCCGAAGACTGAAATTGGGATTTCAGACTAGTGCCCACGTCAAGAGGTATGAGACCTCTGACAAGTTTCTTAAGCCTGCATACTAAGGGAGAAAGGCTCAATCGTTGAGCATGTGCTCAGATTGTCTGAGTGCCACAATCGCTAGAATCGAGTGGGAGTTAATCTTCCAGATGAGATAGTGATGGTTCTCCATAGTCACTGCCACCAAGCTATTAGAGCTTCATGATGAACTATAACATATCAAGGATAGATGATGATCCTTGAAGCAACTCGCGATGTTTGACACCGCAAAAGTAGAAATCAAGAAGGAGCATCAATTGTTGATGGTTAGTAAAACCACTAGTTTAAGAAGGGCAAGGGCAAAAGGGATACTTCATGAAACAGCAAGTCATTTGCTGCTCTAGTGAAGAATCCCAAGGTTGAACCCAAACCCGAGACTAAGTGCTTCTGTAATGAGGGGAACGGTCACTGAAGCAGTACTACCCTAGATACTTGGTAGATGAGAAGGCGGGCAAGGTCGACAGAAGTATATTGGATATACGTTATATGAATGTGTACTTTACTAGTACTCCTAGCAGCACTAGGGTATTAGATACCGGTTCGGTTGCTAAGTGTTAGTAACTCGAAATAAAAGCTGCGGAATAAACGGAGACTAGCTAAAGGTGAGATGACGATATGTGTTGGAATGTTTCCAAGGTTGATGTGATCAAGCATCGCATGCTCCCTCTACCATCGAGATTTGGTGTTTGCGTTGAGCATGATTGGATTATGTTTATCGCAATACGGTTATTCATTTAAGGAGAATAATGGTTACTCTGTTTATTTGAATAATACCTTCAATGGTCTTGCACCTAAAATGAATCTCGATCGTAGTGATACACATGTTCATGCCAAAAGATATAAGATAGTAATGATAGTACCACATACTTGTGGCACTGCCACTTGAGTCATATTGGTATAAAACGCATGAAGAAGCTCCATGTAGATGGATCTTTGGACTCACTCGTTTTTGAAAAGATTGAGACATGCGAACCATGTCTATTGGTATATATGCGTGAAGAAACTCCATGCAGATGGATCGTTTGGACTCACTTGATTTTGAATCACTTGAGACATGCAAATCATACCACATGGGCAAGATGACTGAAAAGCCTCGTTTTCAGTAAGATGGAACAAGAGAGCAACTTGTTGGATGTAATACCATTTGATGTGTGCAGTCCAATGAGTGCTGAGGCATGCAGTGGATATCGTTATGTTCTTACTTCACAGATGATTTGAGTAGATGCTGAGTGTATTTACTTGATGAAACACAAGTCTGAATTATTGAAAGGTTCAAGTAATTTCAGAGTAAAGTTGAAGATCGTCGTGACAAGAGGATAAAATGTCTGTGATATGATCATAGAGATGAGTATCTGAGTTACGAGTTTGGCACACAATTAAGGCATTGTGGAAAGTGTTTCACAATTAATACCGCCTGGAACACCATAGTGTGATGGTGTGTCCGAACATCATAACTGCACCCTATTGGATATGGTGCATACCATGATGTCTCTTATCGAATTACCACTATCGTTTATGGGTTAGGCATTAGAGACAACCACATTCACTTTAAAAGGGGCAACACGCAATTCCGTTGAGACGACACCGTTTAGAGAAACCTAAGATGTCGTTTCTTAAAAGTTTGGGGCTGCGCAGCTTATGTGAAAAAGTTTCAAGCTGATAAGCTCGAACCCAAAGCGGATAAATACATCTTCATAGAAAACCCAAAACAGTTGGGTATACCTCCTATTTCAGATCTGGAAGCAAAAGTAATTGTTTCTAGAAACGAGTCCTTTCTCGAGGAAAAGGTTTCTCTCGAAAGAATTGAGTGGGAGGATGGTGGAGACTTGATAAGGTTATTGAACCGTCACTTCAACTAGTGTGTAGCAGGGCACATGAAGTTGTTCCTGTGGCACCTACACCAATTGAAGTGGAAGCTTATGATAGTGATCATGAAACTTCGGATCAAGTCACTACCAAACCTCGTAGGACGACGAGGATGCGTAATACTTCAGAGTAGTACGTGATCCTGTCTTGGAAGTCATGTTGTTGGACAACGATGAACCTATGAGCTATGGAGAAGCGATGGTGGGCCCATATTCCGACAAATGGTTAGAAGCCATGAAATCCGAGATAAATGGAACTTTGAGAAGAAGACGGACGTGGACGGTAATGTTACCGTCTATGAAGCTCGACTTGTGGCAAAGAGTATTTCCACAAGTTCAAGGAGTTGACTACGATGAGATTTGCTCATCCGTAGCGATGCTTAGGTCCGTCGGAATCATGTTAGCATTAGCTGCATTTATGAAATCTGGCAGATGGATGTCAAAACAAGTTTCCTTACCAGTTTTCGTAAGGAAAGGTTGTATGTGATACAATCAGAAAGGTTTTGTCGATCCTAAGGATGCTAAAAGGTATGCTAGCTCCAGCGATCCTTCTAAGGACTGGAGTAAGCATCTCGGAGTTGGAATGTACGCTTTGATGAGATGATCAAAGATTTTGGAGTTATACAAAGTTTATGAGAAACTTGTATTTCCAATAAAGTGAGTGGGAGCGCTACAACATTTCTGATAAGTATATGTGAATGACATATTGTTGATCCGAAATGATGTAAAATTTCTGGAAAGCATAAAGGGTTGTTTGAAAGGAGTTTTTCAAAGGAAGACCTGGATAAAAGCTGCTTACATATTGGGCATCAAGATCTATAGAGATAGATCAAGACGCCCGATGATATTTTCAAAGAACGCACACCTTGACATGATTTTGAAAGAGTTCAAAATGGATCAGCAAAGAAGGAGTTCTTGGCTGTGTTACAAGGTGTGAGTATTGAGTAAGACTCAAGACCTGACCACAGCAGAAGAGAGAGAAAGGACGAAGGTCGTCCCCTATGCTTTAGACGTAGGCTCTACAGTATGCTATGCTGTGTACCGCACATGAAGTGTGCCTTGCCATGAGTTGGTCAAGGGGTACAATAGTGATCCGGGAATGGATCACATGACAGCGGTCGAACTTATCCTTAGTATCTAGTGGACTAAGGAATTTTCTCGATTATGGAGGTGAAAAGGAGTTCGTCGTAAAGGGTTACGTCGATGCGAACTTTGACACTAATCCGGATGACTCTGAGTAGTAAACCGGATTCGTATAGTAGAGCAATTATTTGAAATGGCTCCAAATAGCGCGTGGTAGCATCCACAAGATGACATAGATATTCGTAAAGCACACACGGATCTGAAAGGTTCAGACCCGTTGACTAATAACCTCTCTCACAAGCATAACATGATCAAACCAGAACTCATTGAGTGTTAATCACATAGTGATGTGAACTAGATTGTTGACTCTAGTAAACTCTTTGGATGTTGGTCACATGGTGATGTGACCTATGAGTGTTAATCACATGGTGATGTGAACTAGATTATTGACTCTAGTGCAAGTGGGAGACTGTTGGAAATATGCCCTAGAGGCAATAATAAATAGGTTATTATTATATTTCCTTGTTCATGATAATCGTTTATTATCCATGCTAGAATTGTATTGATAGGAAACTCAGATACATGTGTGGATACATAGACAACACCATGTCCCTAGTAAGCCTCTAGTTGACTAGCTCGTTGATCAATAGATGGTTACGGTTTCCTGACCATGGACATTGGATGTCGTTGATAACGGGATCACATCATTAGGAGAATGATGTGATGGACAAGACCCAATCCTAAGCCTAGCACAAGATCGTGTAGTTCGTTTGCTCAGAGCTTTTCTAATGTCAAGTATCAGTTCCTTAGACCATGAGATTGTGCAACTCCCGGATACCGTAGGAATGCTTTGGGTGTACCAAACGTCACAACGTAACTGGGTGACTATAAAGGTGCACTACAGGTATCTCCGAAAGTGTCTGTTGGGTTGGCACGAATCGAGACTGGGATTTGTCACTCCGTGTAAACGGAGAGGTATCTCTGGGCCCACTCGGTAGGACATCATCATAATGTGCACAGTGTGACCAAGGAGTTGATCACGGGATGATGTGAGTTACGGAACGAGTAAAGAGACTTGCCGGTAACGAGATTGAACAAGGTATAGGGATACCGACGATCGAATCTCGGGCAAGTAACATACCGATAGACAAAGGGAATTGAATACGGGATTGATTGAATCCCCGACATCGTGGTTCATCCGATGAGATCATCGTGGAACATGTGGGAGCCAACATGGGTATCCAGATCCCGCTGTTGGTTATTGACCGGAGAACGTCTCGGTCATGTCTGCATGGTTCCCGAACCCGTAGGGTCTACACGCTTAAGGTTCGATGACGCTAGGGTTATAGGGAAAGCATGTACGTGGTTACCGAATGTTGTTCGGAGTCCCGGATGAGATCCCGGACGTCACGAGGAGTTCCGGAATGGTCCGGAGGTAAAGATTTATATATGGGAAGTCCTGTTTTGGTCACCGGAAAAGTTTCGGGTGAAATCGGTAATGTACCGGGACCACCGGGAGGGTCCCGGGGGTCCACCAAGTGGGGCCACCAGCCCCAGAAGGCTGCGTGGGCCAAGTGTGGGAGGGGACCAGCCCCAGGTGGGCTGGTGCGCCCCCCCACCAAGGCCCAAGGCGCATGGGAGAGTGGGAGGGGGCAAACCCTAGGTCCAGATGGGCCTTAGGACCCATCTAGTGGGGCGCCCCCCTCTCCTCCCCTTGGCCGCCCCCCTTGATGGGATCTAGGGCTGGCCGCCTCCTCTTGGGGGTGGAAACCCTAAGGGGGGCGCAGCCCCCTCCCCCCCTATATATAGTTGAGGTTTGGGCTGCCCAAGACACACGAGAACGTCTCTCTTTCGGTGCAGCTCTACCCCTCTCCCTCCTCCTCCTCTCCCGCGGTGCTTGGCGAAGCCCTGCGGGATTGCCACGCTCCTCCACCACCACCACGCCGTCGTGCTGCTGCTGGATGGAGTCTTCCCCAACCTCTCCCTCTCTCCTTGCTGGATCAAGGCGTGGGAGACGTCACCGGGCTGCACGTGTGTTGAACGCGGAGGCACCGTTCTTCGGTGCTTAGATCGGAATCAACCGCGATCTGAATCACTACGAGTACGACTCCCTCATCCGCGTTCTTGCAACGCTTCCGCCTCGCGATCTACAAGGGTATGTAGATGCACTCCCCTTCCCTCGTTGCTAGATTACTCCATAGATTGATCTTGGTGATGCGTAGAAAATTTTGAATTTCTGCTACGTTCCCCAACACACCATAGCCTCTCCGATGATGTGTGAGTAGTTTACCACAGACCTTCAGGTCCATAGTTATTAGCTAGATGGCTTCTTATCTCTCTTTGGATCTCAATACAAAGTTCTCCTCGATTCTCTTGGAGATCTATTCGATGTAATTCTTTTTGCGGTGTGTTTGTCGAGATCCGATGAATTGTGGGTTTATGATCAAGATTATCTATGAACAATATTTGGTTCTTCTCTGAATTCTTATATGTATGATTTGTTATCTTTGCAAGTCTCTTTGAATTATCAGTTTGGTTTGGCCTACTAGATTGATCTTTCTTGCCATGGGAGAAGTGCTTAGTTTTGGGTTCAATCTTGCGGTGTCCTTTCCCAGTGACAGCAGGGCAGCAAGGCACGTATTTTATTGTTGCCATCGAGGATAAAAAGATGGGGTTTATATCATATTGCTTGAGTTTATCCCTCTACATCATGTCATCTTGCCTAATGAGTTACTCTGTTCTTATGAACTTAATACTCTAGATGCATGCTGGATAGCGGTCGATGTGTGGAGTAATAGTAGTAGATGCAGAATCGTTTCGGTCTACTTGTCGCGGACGTGATGCCTATATACATGATCATGCCTAGATATTCTCATAACTATGCACTTTTCTATCAATTGCTCGACAGTAATTTGTTCACCCACCGTAAATTATGCTATCTTGAGAGAAGCCACTAGTGAAACCTATGGCCCCCGGGTCTATCTTCCATCATATTATTTTCCTAGCAATTTAATATTTCTTCTGTTATTTATTTTGCAATCTTTACTTTCCAATATATATCATAAAAATACCAAAAAATTTTATCTTATTATCTCTATCAGATCTCACTTTTGCAAGTGGCCGTGAAGGGATTGACAACCCCTTTATCGCGTTGGTTGCAAGGTTCTTATTTGTTTGTGTAGGTACGAGGCGACTTGTGTGTAACCTCCTACTGGATTGATACCTTGGTTCTCAAAAACTAAGGGAAATACTTACGCTACTTTGCTGCATCACCCTTTCCTCTTCAAGGGAAAAACCAACGCATGCTCAAGAGGTAGCAGAGCCCTCGCTCGAAGTAGCTAGAGGGCAGGATGTGCTCACTGGCGCAAGGCTCCGACGGAAGCTCCCCGGCCGGGATGTGCACCGCCAGATTTGCGGGCATGGAGAGGTCATCCTTTTATCCATTAATATTGCTCTCCGTCGCCACTGACGGAAACCACTTCCCTGTGGATTTAGGTGCGGCACCCCCTAGTTTTGCTCCTCCTTTGGGTGAGGCCCTCTTCCTGTTTCCACCGGTAGACCTAGATGGAGGCTCTGAATCCAAGACCTATCTCCCTCTCTTACTCCTCATCTTGGCCATCAACGACGAGGGTACGGGAGCGAAGGGAACGAAGTGGCGGTGCAACAGAGGGCTTGTAATGAGCAAGGAGGTAAATTGGCCAAAACGAGGTAGGCTTTTGGAACCCTCGGTTTCCCTCTCCTTATAAACATCCGGACCCGAGGCGCCGGCCGCCCACAGTGGAACAAGCAATTCTTTTTGCCTTGGGAGAGTTTGTCTTTCCTTTTTTTGTAGAAAATGAAGGTGGCGATCATGGTGACGTCATCTCTTGAAAACCAACGGCAGGGCTATCTTCCGCGTCGAGATAGCATCCGAGCTAAAAACACTTGATTTTTTGGAAAAGTCAAACTCAGTAATTATCTGGACTCCGGGGAGGCAATTCTACAAAGGAGCCCATTGGTGGTCTCGCAGCCCGCTGCAACCTCCACCACACTTGGGGGCTATTGATGGGGTCCTGTACCGGGGGTGGCTACTGCCAAGGAGCCTAGCCTCATCAACTACGAGGGGGCCAGCAGGCCCGTGATGTGGCCCTGACCCTAGGTGGCCAGACGACCTTCTTGACGCCCAAAACTAGAGGAGCATGTAAACTTTAGGCCTCTCCCCTCTATATAAAGGGAGGTCTAGGGTTCCTCTTGATCATCTATCTTCAAATAGGAGAACTCGCAGTAGCAACGCCATACACCATTGTAACCTCTCACACGAGGTATCTCTCCACTATGAATAATCAAAACCAGGAGGACGTACCGTATTACTCTCCGGAGGCGCAAACCTGGATAAAACCCACGTGTCACCTCCGATCCATGACTTCCAGCTGCGCTCAGACCCCTACCGAGGAATCTAACGGGAATCTGCTCCGTCAGCCGCTCTCCGATAGATCTTTGCACCAGTATTTTATATATATTTCACAAAAAATCTCCGTAAAGTTTTGTCCAATTATGAAAACTTTTATTTCTGCACAAAATAACACCAAGGTAGTTCTGCTGAAAATGGCACCAGTCCGGGTTAGTTTTATTCGAATCATACAAATTAGAGTCTAAAACAAGACCAAAAGTGTTTGGAAAAGTAGATATGTTGGAGACATCACTAGGGAATGTGGATTACCATAATAACTACTGCGACTAAACTAGAATTAATTCTAAAACTGAAGAGCGATGCGCAAATGTGCATGCACACATATACACTACCTATATGAGTGACTTTGAAACTAAGCCAATAGATCTTGGGATTGACAAAGTCACGACGGGCA
Source organism: Triticum aestivum (assembly GCF_018294505.1). Classification (NCBI taxonomy): domain Eukaryota; kingdom Viridiplantae; phylum Streptophyta; class Magnoliopsida; order Poales; family Poaceae; genus Triticum; species Triticum aestivum. The sequence continues at coordinate 531,797,995 of NC_057802.1, read as the reverse complement.
TCTTGTAGTTGATGGGCATGTTGTCTCTCACTCGCTGATGTAACAAGGCTGAAATTCATGTATAAACCCAGAGCGAACGCCCGTGACAAGGTTAAAACTTGATTTGGGTATCCAGTTGAGTTATGCTCAGTTGGCACACTACTCCAAACTCAAATCAATGCAATCGCCTTTTGTTATCATGTCAGATAACATTTGTTTTATTGCATAAGGAGATGGAGTTCTCCCTTAGAACGAAATATGTGAGTGGAGTTTGGTTGGAGTCACTACTGCAGGATGGTCCACACGCGACACTACGATTAGAGACCCTTCGACGAAACTGTGTGCGATGCCATAATCGCAAACGGTGGTGTAAAAAACCCGTCAAAAAAGGTGCAAAACATTTGCGATGATAGATGCATCAAACACGGTTCAAAATTTAGTTGCGTGTGCGATGCAGGGCATACGGTTCAGCTCAATTAACTATTTGGGATGAGGAGGAATAAAAGAAACGGGCAGCCAGATGAAGACGTGTGCGATATACAACATACGGTTCACTGGGACGAACTATGTGTGATTAGGCAACACAATGGAAACGGTTCAACTGAAGAAGATGTGTGTGATACGCGGCAAACAGGTCCGTAATCAGAAATGTGTGCGAAGACCAATAATAACACAGATGATTGCTGCTAATAAGCCATGTGAATTCCTCTGTCTATAGTAGAATAACATGTGTATATATATATATAACTGAAATAAACATCCAATTACATAAGTGACTATACAGATCATTCGCACACACCTCAATAAACAATTGCATGCATTCTAAAGTAGGAGAAACGATCGTCTAGTCATCTACTTCTTGTGACGCTCCCGCAACTGCTATGTGGCTTGATCCCTCGTCTGGGTCAGGAAGAAGACAGTTCCTCATGTCAATGATCCGCCTGTACATCTTGTAGCTTGTGTACGCGTCCATGGCTGCGTACTTGACATGTTGTTCATCCAGTCTCTCATGCCACACACTGTGCTAGGCGTTCTTGTCCTTATTGCTCTCTTCCTTCATCTTCGCGTAGTAGGGGTCGATGATGGCCGAGGCAAGGTCAACCAGGGAGTTCAGTTTGTTTTTGTCGCTGCCCCAGACCTTGTAGTGGTGCTAGATGTTGACAAAATTCGGGCATTTCAAGTCCAAAAGCTTGAGCGCTTTTAGATCGTTGGTGGTGTCCACCGTAGCGAAACTGTAGTCGGAGCTGTTGATAAACATGGAGAAACACTCGCAAGGCCTTATGGCAAGGTGGTAGTCGTAGACGAGGACGTCATGTCGCATGCACAACTGGGCGACGGCAACCTTCTAATCGTGCCCGGCACGACCGATGGTGTACTCGAGGTCGACGCCGACCACTCGGTACTTGTCTTCGGCAAGGAACTGCTCCATAGTTTGGATGGAGCTCTTCACCGAGACCGGATCATTCGTGTACACCACCGAGAGGGCCTTCCCCCTCACGTGGGTGTACACTACGTGATGCGTGGTGAACTACCCGCCGTTGTCATCGTCGGCCGCTGGGAGCGCCATTGGAGCCACGGGGAGCGCCATTGGAACCACTGGATGTCCTCTCTGTATGTGTCCTCGTGGGTGTGCTTATTGTGTCGTGTGAGATGAGAGATGAAGGTAAATGGCCGCAGGAATAAAAGGGGGCCGGGCGGCGTGGATTCTCGACGCGCCCGCATGGCAGTTTTTGCAGCGGGTAACTACATCGTAGTGCCGTGCCCGGCGCAATCGCTTGCGCACGAACGTGCGTGATCGTGCGCTGGCCCCAAACACTGGCAGCGCACATGGAGGGACGAGGGTAGAGCACCCGGAGGGACACGAGAGCAGAGCGCGCCGCGGCCGCCTGAACCGCAAGCAACCACATGCATAGAGCAGTTGAACATGCAGGAAATGGTCGCCTACAAGCCGGCCGACAATTGCGTCGCTGCGTAGAGAGCGGCCGTGTGCTACCACCTCCGTCTAGTCTGTAGTCTCCTTTATATTCTGTGCCATACTTTGCCCTCAAATTTAACCAACAAAATGTTAATGCATGTTTAAAAAATTATATAATTGGAAACTATGTTCAAATACAAATTCAACTATATAATCTTTGGCGAGATGCATTCGTATTGTATTAGTTAAATCATACTTATAAACCAGGACGATGGTATAGTAGGTAATTATAGCGCAAACATTTTTTTATTAACCGTATGTGTACATGGCCTTTCGTCCTCCTCTCGCACGTCTTGTCACCCCACTGCCGCAGACGGCTTACAGCGCAAGCTTGCGCAGCGTGCGGGGGCATTCTTTTGGCCAAACGGTGGCGTCAATGAATTGTTGGTGAGCCCGTTCCCTCAGTATTTTGGGGCTATTTTGTTCAGTTCATCTGACTATAGATGTGGTGGAACTATACAACGTACTTAAAATTAGCTAGTATATATAGTTGAACTAGTTATTTCAGTACGTGGTTGGCAACAATTGGGGAAAAGTTTGGTCAGTTCAGCTGTTGAGTTGAATTGATTGTATAAATTAAGAATGACTGCTTAATCTATGAATGAAATCTATGCTTAATTACTGAATTTTAGTTGCAAAAATTAGATACTTCTAGTGATTTTTAGCTTCATATTTTGAAAAATCGCAGTGTTATAAGGATTGACAAATCTTACCAAATTGTTTGTATGGTTGCACACGGGTCAACCAAAACAACCGTTTGCGTTGAAGGGATGCACAAATCTTGCGCTGCTCTCACTTTGCATACGGGTGTTCTATCTAAAACGTTTGCGATCAAGAGCTGCAGAAATCCTGCTCGGCACATTTTCTCTTGGCTTCCTGGGGAAGCTGTTGGTTTGCATATGGGTGTTCTAACTAAAACGTTTGCGATGAGTGTTTATATTTAAAAAGCGAATTAAACTGCGGCTTGGGCGCCATTAATGGAGAGGATGCAAGCAAGGCGAGCGGCCATGGAAGTCAAAGGGCTCGCTTCCTAGTGAGCCTGCGAAGCGTACAGCTCGCACGCTTCCCGGTGAGCCTGCGCATTCGAGGACAGATTGCACGCCTCTCGGTCAGCCTACGCACAAGACGGCACTCGCACGCCTCCCATTCAGTAAAGTTCAAGCAGTTGTCCGCACGACACCTCCTACAGCCATTAAAACCAAGACACGTGGCGTCATGTGAATGGTTAACAGAACGCACACGGCTTGAATTATACAAATGTTTGAGATATTAAAGTGGCAGCTATTTTTTTCAAAATGCCTTTGTTGGTTGTCATTATTCGAGTGCGCCTTCTCTCAAAATGGACACGAAAAATACCACAGCATGAATTTAAGATGACTTTTGGACTTACTAGAATTTAAAAATAAAGTACTCAACGTTTTGCCGGCAATCAACGGTGCCCTGGTGTTTGAAATTCATTCCCATTTCTTGCATGGGACCTAAGCATGCACCCAAGGACACATATTTGATTTTTCAACCAATTTATATGAGCATGTGCATGTAGTTCAAATTTCAATTATGCACATAAATGCATTCAAAACTCAGTTAATGCATAAAAATGTCTAAACGAACCCCAAAAAATCACAAAAAATCACACAACACTCCTGTTGTTCTATGTTGACACGAGAAAAAATTTGAAAGCAATAAGAGGCAATGGATATCGTTTCGTCCCCAAAGGTGGGACGTTCCCTACCGAAAACCATCATGCTTGTGGTGAGAAGCTCCGGTTTGGGAGAAGCATATACCCAAACCTGCCCCTAATGGGACAAAAAATTTACCACGGCATGTTGATGCCGCTCCATGATAGCATGCCAAGTTTCATGAATTTCGGACGAGTTTTGGAATTACTAGAATTTAAAAACCAGGCATCTCAATATTTTGCCGGCAATCAACAGTGCCCTGGTATTTGAAATTCATTCCCATTTCTTGCATGGGACCTAAGCATGCATTCAAGGACACAGATTTGATTTTTCAACCAATTTATAAGCATTGGAGCATGTGCATGTAGTTCAAATTTGAATTATGCACATAAATGCATTGAAAACTCAGTTAATGCATAAAAATGTCCAAACGAACCCCAAAAAATCACAAAAAATCACACAACACTCCTGTTGTTCTATGTTGAGACGAGAAAAAAATTAAAGCAATAAGAGGCAATGGATATCGTTTCGTCCCCAAAGGTGGGACGTTCCCTACCGAAAACCATCATGCTTGTGGTGAGAAGCTCCGGTTTGTGAGTAGCATATACCCAAACCTGCCCCAAATGGGACAAAAATTTTACCTCGGCATGTTGATGCCGCTCCATGATAGCATGCCAAGTTTCATGAATTTCAGACGAGTTTTGGATTTACTAGAATTTAAAAACCGGGCATCTCAATGTTTTGCCAGCAATCAACGGTGCCCTGGTATTTGAAATTCATTCCCATTTCTTGCATGGGACCAAAGCATGCACCCAAGGACACATATTTGATTTTTCAACCAATTTATATGCACTGCAGCATGTGCATGTAGTTCAAATTTGAATTATGCACATAAATGCATTGAAAACTCAGTTAATGCATAAAAATGTCCAAACAAACCCCGAAAAATCACAAAAATTCACACAACGCTCCTGTTGTTCTATGTTGACACGAGAAAAAAATTGGAAGCAATAAGAGGCAATGGATATCGTTTCGTCCCCAAAGGTCACTACTAGGGAAAACGTTATACACAGAACTTTAACAGTAGCGCTTGTTAAAAAAGCACGCTACTGCTAGACAGCAGTAGCTCGTGCAAAATAAGCGCGTTGCAGATGGGCATATATCAGTAGCGCGTCTCACCGAAAACTCACTACTACTAAAATTCCAATCACTTAGCCGATGGGCTACACATAGTAGTGGCGATCTTCCAAAAACCGCTCTACCGCTAATATACATATAGCAGCGTGTTTATGCGAAAAGCGCTACTGCTAACGAAAATAAAATAAAATGAAAAACAAATAAAAAAGCAAATGAAAATGGAAGAAATAGAAAAAGGAGAAAGGAAAAATATAAAATTTAAAGGAAAATAAACAAAAAGGGAAAAAAAGAATGAAGGCATAGCAGTAGCGCGTTTGCTAAGACGCGCTATAGCTAACCTAACGCGCTACCGTTATTTTTGACTTAACACGAAAACGGTTTCCCCCCGGCCACCACTTCTCCCCCAAATCCCTCGCCCCGCCACTTCGCCGCCGTCTCCCCCACTTCGCCGTCGCCCCCACTTCACCGCCGTCTCCTGCCGGCGTCGATGCCGCGCTCATCCTCACCGCCGCCGCCGCCTCTCGGGCCGCCCTTCACCTCACCGTCGCCGCCCTCGACCTCACCGCCCCCGAGCCCGCCCAGGACCGCCGCCTCCCGATCCCGAGCCCACCCTCGCCGCCCCTACCTCCGCCGCCGAGCACCTCCCCGCCACCGTCTCTTCCCTCTCTGTAAGCCCCCACCCCTCCCCCACCCCCTCTCTCTCTCTCTACTTTTTCTTCCTCTGCCTTGTTAATTAGCAGTAGTAGTAGATGTTAATTAGTACTAGGGTTCATACATAATGATTTTTAGTAGTAGTAGTAGATGTTGATTAGTAGTAGTGATGGTACTAGTTAACTAGGGCAGTATGGTTAATAGTAGATGTTTTTTAGTTAGGGTAATAATAGACGATGTTAAGTAGTAGATAACGTAGATGTTAATTAGTTCAGTAGGGTTTAGTTTTTGAATTGAGTTTGTTTAACTAGATGTTAATTAGGGCAGTAGGGTTTGGTTTAGAGTAAAGTTTAGTTCAGTAGTTAACTAAATATAATCTATATTTGGTTTTTGAATTGAGTTTGAGAGAGCATGAGATTTGTGTAGATTTTCTTGAAGTGTCAAACGCTAGGACATGCAAATTTGAAGTGGTCAGGATATATGCAAATTCCTCAATTGTGCCCAAGTGGCCTTGTCTTGTTTCCAGGGAATGAAGCTGAGCGGCCTATCTTTTGCCGGAATGTTGATTCATTTCCGTTCCGGCAAATTTCAGGTTCTCGATTTGTCCACTTTTTAGCAAAGGTCATGCCAAAATTTTCCGTGAATTTCGGCATGACTTGTGCTACAAACTAGGACATATCGAGTGCCCGGGATTTGCCGCACCGAGAAGGAGTCAACATTCCTGCAAAACATAGGCCTTTTTTATGTCATTATTCATTTTATTAGGTCTAGAATTAATTGACTAGATTTAATCATAGGAAACATGGTTTGCAACGATGAAGGACAGGGTTCTGGTTATTGCGACGACGTCTACCTGGCGGCAGACAAAATTTTTGAGCCTTGCCGATGATCAACCGATGTTGTTGCTAGGCCCACCGGTCGCATCGGGGACTCAGACCGACTCGCAGACCGGTGCTGAGACTGAGACCGGTGCTGAGACTCAGACCGGCATCGAGACCGGCGCTGAGATTGAGGCCGGCGCTGCCTCGGGGAGCGGAGCCGGTGTAGAACCGAAAGCAAAGAGGCAACGGCTTCCTAACAAACTCAGGACTACTAGACTGGTGGTCACGGAGGTGGACGACGGCAATTTTGAGCCAACCGCGCCTGAGGAAGCGCGCGCGTGCTATGGCAATCATATAGGCTGCATCGTACGGACAACCGCCACCATCAACGACAAGAAACTACAGAAGATAGATAATATGAGGCCCTCCCTCCTAAAGAAGCTTCACCAGATATTCTTGTTCCCGGGCCGGAATGAAAAGGATTATAAAGATCCAGATAAGGACCCGACAATGAAGAAGATAAACAAACACGCCATGTCCAAGTTTAGCGACGCGTTGGCCGCCTGGAAAACAAGGGTGAAAGCAAAGATCGACAAAAAGGAACCCTACTCTGAGATTGTAAAGGATAATCCGACAATCACGGCAGAGCAATTTGAAATATTCAAGGCGGCTTGCGAGCCCGAAGATGCCAAAAAAATTCGAAGTACATGAAGGGGCTTCAACAGAGGAACATTGGGTGCCACCACCTCGGAAGCCGTGGTTACGGCGCGAAGAGGTCCATATGGGCCAAGGAGGACGCGGAAGCCGCGAGTCTGGGCATCCCAGACCCCTTGGCGGAGTTCACCGTCCCGCAGGAGCGTGACGTCCTCAGGGCCCGACAGCGTTGGGACCCAGTGAAGAAGGTTTTCGAGATGAACGCTGTCACGAGGAGTTCATAAGACTGCTGGTAATTTTAGTTTATGATCAATTCGACTACACGTTAGTCATATTTGTAAACGATCCTTGTGCCTTTTGCAGAGAGAGCAGCACAGGTTTGCGGCCGAAAGCGACTCGCCGTCTGAGGCGTTGGCGAGGCCCAAGTGGGACACTCCACTCAACCGAGCGTTGAACATATTGAAACGACTCCCGGTGGAGACTCGACCGTCGTATGGACGCGTGCACGGTGTCAGAGACGGCGCCACGTGGAAGAAGTACTACCGTGAGACCAAGGAGGAGAGAAAGGAAAGACGGAGGTTAATTGAAGAAAACATCGACAAGAAGGTTGAGAAGAAATCATCTCAGATAGTCGCAACAGCAGTAGCTGCCGTAAAACAGGTGGTTGTAGATATGTCTACTTCCTTGGTTCCGGCCATTTTCAATTGGACTAGGCAAAATCCAGAAAAAAATGCAGCGGACTTTGCCCTTGCTGACTTCTTGGGGAGCAGCTCAACTAGCGTTGCAGCAGCACCTGCTCCCGCACCGGCTCCCGCACTGGCTCCCGCACCTGCTCCCGCACCGGACGTGCTCGGTGGTGCTTCGTCTTTGGCTGAGCTCGACGCCCTCACGTTATCTGTCACACCGGCCCCCTTCAATAAATGTATAATCTCCCGTTTTCGTTGCCTTTCAGATGTCTCACGTCACAAACTTTTCTTTGCAGGCCGACGAAACCCCGTGCACCATGTTGTACACCATCGGCGACCAGCAGGTGGACATGGGGAAGGCGACGATAATGAAGCCGAAGGAACCATTGTTCCACAGCTGGCCGATCCCCCCGAACTTCTTCAAGGTTTCCATGGCCAGTGTCAAACCGGGCCACAAGAATTTGCCTCCTCTGGTACTAGTGGGGGATGACGACGAGAACCTGCGGCAGCTTGGTGATTGTTGCAATGGGTGGGTCCTCTTGTGGCCAAAGAGTCTGCTTCGTCTGGAGGCGGCCGGGAGCACACCCACGAGCACGCAGCCTCAGCAAGGTATGAACATCAACACCCCACCTACCCAATTAGCGTCGGGTGTCGGGTTGGGTGATAGCGGACGGGGTAAGGAAGAGGCTCCATTAGTCGCTGATGACGTCACCATGGATGAGGATGAGGATGACGATGGCACTCAATAGTATGTCTATACTGGCGCCTACTCAGGATTTGAGCGTCATGAGTCAGTGCCTGAATTGCCGCCTCCGGAGGCTCAACGTATTATAGACGACCTTCCGGCAAAGAAGCCTAGGAAGAGACCGAGGAAAGGGCAAGAAAGCTGATTCTATGATCCAGCCGCCTCAGCAGCCTCGGGTTCAAGACCGTATAGATATCCCCGGTGCGGATAAATGTCATATCCCCGTCAACCAATCCTACCTGCAGCAGCGCTAGGGGCCAGATTCGGCGATCTAAGGAGACTTCATGACGATGTGCTGCGGATAGAGAAAGGCCTCATCGCCTCGAAAGATCCAGGATACCCACTCTACGTGGTTAACATTCCGTGGCAATTGTCATACGTCGACTTCTTCCCCGCGGATAAGTTCTTCCTTCGATTCGATTACATATTCGACATGTTTCACGTGAAGAAGATGGATTTTACATTTGTCCGCCTTTATGCCTTGCACATGAACTACATCATCGGGGTTGAGCAGATACCTCATATCTGTGCCGCTGACCCGTACTTCATGCACGAGGGCTTCTTGGGAGTCTGCGCAAAGCACCGTGAATACGCGAGGGAATACATCATCAATTTCATGCTCGCCAATAAGGACAAGGAGGCAATTCTCGTGTCTTATCATCCCCTGTAAGTCATCCGCGCGGATATCCTTTCTTCGATTTCAATCATTCATTTGCACGGTGGAGGCTAATTAATTTGAGGTGTACTTATTTTGCGCAGCGGCGGGCGTGCCGTCCTCATCATCCTCTACCCCCTATACTCCCACGCTCTTTACTTGGACTCGTCGAAGAACATTAACAAAAAGGATTACACCCACATCAAGGATGTTCTCGACAGTGCTATGTTTTACTACGAAGCACGGGGTGGAGAGGTCAAGGACAAGAAGAGAAGGGGCGGCAGGCTCGCCTTCGGCCATAAGACCGACTTCTGCTGCATCCAGCAACCGAGTGATTATCTTAATGATGGATTCTATGTCCTACACCACATGCTGGAGTACAGACGGGATCACCAGAACCTTTGCATGTCAACTACATCCGGCGATGCCCATATTCTACAATGGGCAAAGAACGTAGGAGATATCGAGGATCATCGACTTCGAGCTGAGTTCTATCACATCCAGCGCGAACTTGCCCAAATCATCATGAAGGAGGTCGTCGGAAAAACAGGGATGTTCTACGAACATGGGTAGCCTCTCAGCGTCTCGACCTGAAGCCTTTCACTAGGCTCGGGGACTATCTCCCCGACTTGGATGGATGGCACAACATGTTGGAGTGATTGTCGATATATGACAATGTGTCCGTTTAGTCCATACTTTCTGTATGACGAAACTTTGAGTTATGCACAACGAAACTTTATTTGTGATGTAATTAAACCGTCCTCCTCGACTAGCGACGATCACTCTAGTTAGGGCATTTTGGGTACGATCAACTTTGTTATTTATGCTTATGATATGTTGCTTCTATTTTTGCCAAGTCTGTCTCTTTCTGTTGCTCAACTATATATGTTGCATATCATCGACTCATGTGACAATGCAGGTGCATAGATCATCGATGGCGAAGAAGTGCTACGCCAGGAGTATATATACGATGAGTGGCCGGAGTATCAGGCCCAGGTGTCCCAGTTTCCGGTTTCCGAAAGACGGGCAGTAGTTAGTTTATGTTCACGCTAATGGGAGAGAGGGATACGAACTCATGTACTGCGTAGTTCCGCTCTCACTCAAAGAGATAGCTCTTCTCGTGTATATCATTGTTTAGATGGATGACGATGTAGTTGCAAGTAATCGAGACTTGTATCGCTATTTTCGAGATGATGACGAGAGACCACTTTGTGTTGGATGATGATTACGATGATGACATGATTTGATGAGACTAGTTGTATGTATATGCTATGATTACATTTGTATGTGTATGATATGCTAAAGATTACTGTATAAAGCCTATTCAAATACAAAACAAATATGCAGAAAACAACTAATAAAACTAGTAGTCGCGAGGGGAACAAAGTTAGCAGTAGTGCCGACTTACCACTAGCGCTTCCCTGTAAAAAGCGTTGCAGATATTATCAGCAGCGCTCTTCACCAAAGCGCGCTACTGCTATCCATGTATAGCAGTAGCGTGGGACGACAGGCGCTACTGCTACAGTTAGCTGTAGCGCCTTATTAGTAGCGCATCGTCCCGCGCTACTGATAGGCCTAAAACCCGCGCTGCTGCTAGGATTTTCCCTAGTAGTGGGTTGGACGTTCCCTACCGAAAACCATCATGCTTGTTGTGAGAAGCTCCGATTTGTGAGAAGCATATACCCAAACCTGCCCCAAATGGGACAAAAACTTTACCACGGCATGTTAATTCCGCTCTATGATAGCAAGCCAAGATTCATGAATTTCAGACGAGTATTGGATTTATTTGAATTTAAAAACCAGACATCTCAATGTTCTCCCGGCAATCAACGGTGCCCTGGTGTTTGAAATTCATTCCCATTTCTTGCATGGGACCTAAGCATGCACCCAAGGACACATATTTGATTTTTCAACCAATTTATATGCACTGCAGCATGTGCATGTAGTTCAAATTTGAATTATGCACATAAATGCATTGAAAACTCATTTAATGCATAAAAATGTCCAAACGAACCCCGAAAAATCACAAAAAATCACAGAACACTCCTGTTGTTCTATGTTGACACGAGAAAATTTTGAAAGCAATAGGAGGCAATGGATATCGTTTCGTCCCCAAAGGTGGGACGTTCCCTACCGAAAACCATCATGCTTGTTGTGAGAAGCTCCGGTTTGTGAGAAGCATATACCCAAACCTGCCCCAAATGGGACAAAAAATTTACCACGGCATGTTCATGCCGCTCCATGATAGCATGCCAAGTTTCATGAATTTCAGACGAGTTTTGGATTTACTAGAATTTAAAAACCAGGCATCTCAATGTTTTTCCGGCAATCAATGGTGCCCTGGTGTTCTATGTTGACACGAGAAAATTTTGAAAGCAATAGGAGGCAATGGATATCGTTTCGTCCCCAAAGGTGGGACGTTCCCTACCGAAAACCATCATGCTTGTTGTGAGAAGCTCCGGTTTGTGAGAAGCATATACCCAAACCTGCCCCAAATGGGACAAAAAATTTACCACGGCATGTTCATGCCGCTCCATGATAGCATGCCAAGTTTCATGAATTTCAGACGAGTTTTGGATTTACTAGAATTTAAAAACCAGGCATCTCAATGTTTTTCCAGCAATCGACGGTGCCCTGGTGTTTGAAATTATTCCCATTTCTTGCATGGGACCTAAGCATGCACCCAAGGACACATATTTGATTTTTCAACCAATTTATATGCACTGGAGCATCTGCATGTAGTTCAAATTTGAATTATGCACATAAATGCATTGAAAACTCAGTTAATGCATGAAAATGTCCAAACGAACCTCGAAAAATCACAAAAATTCACACAACACTCCTGTTGTTCTATGTTGACACGAGAAAAAAATTTGAAAGCAATAAGAGGCAATGGATATTGTTTCTTCCCCAAAGGTGGGACGTTCCCTACCGAAAACCATCATGCTTGTTGTGAGAAGCTCCGGTTTGTGAGAAGCATATACCCAAACCTACCCCAAATGGGACAATTTTTTTACCACGGCATGTTGATGTCACTCCATGATAGCATGCCAAGTTTCATGAATTTCAGACGAGTTTTGGATTTACTAGAATTTAAAAACCAGGCATCTCAATGTTTTGCCGGTAATCAACGGTGCCCTGGTGTTTGACATTCATTCCCATTTCTTGCATGGGACCTAATCATGCACCCAAGGACACATATTTGATTTTTCAACCAATTTATATGCACTGGAGCATGTGCATGTAGTTGAAATTTGAATTATGCACATAAATGCATTGAAAACTCAGTTAATGCATAAAAATGTCCAAACGAACCCCGCAAAATCACAAAAATTCACACAACACTTCTGTTGTTCTATGTTGACACGAGAAAAAAAATTGAAAGCAATAAGAGGCACTGGATATCGTTTCTTCCCCAATGGTGGGACGTTCCCTACCAAAAACCATCATGCTTGTTCTGAGAAGCTCCGGTTTGTGAGAAGCATATACCCAAACCTGCCCCAAATGGGACAATTTTTTTACCACGGCATGCTTATGCCGCTCCATGATTGCGTGCCAAGTTTCATGAATTTCAGACGAGTTTTGGATTAACTAGAATTCAAAAACCAGGCATCTCAATGTTTTGCCGGCAATCAACGGTGCCCTGGTGTTTGACATTCATTCCCATTTCTTGCATGGGACCTAAGCATGCACTCAAGGACACATATTTGATTTTTCAACCAATTTATATGCACTTGAGTATGTGCATGTAGTTCAAATTTGAATTGTGCACATAAATACATTGAAAACTCGGTTAATGCATAAAAATGTCCAAACAAACCCCGAAACATCACAAAAATTCACACAACACTCCTTGTTCTATGTTGACACGGGAAAAAAATTGAAAGCAATAAGAGGCAATGGATATCGTTTCGTCCCCAAAGTTGGGATGTTCCCTACCGAAAACCATCATGCTTGTGGTGAGAAGCTCCGGTTTGCGAGAAGCATATACCCAAACCTGCCCCAAATGGGACTAAAATTTTACCACGACATGTTGATGCCGCTCCATGATAGCATGCCAAGTTTCATGAATTTCATACGACTTTTGGATTTACTACAATTTAAAAACCAGGCGTCACAATGTTTTGCCGGCAATTAATGGTGCCCTGGTGTTTGAAATTCATTCCCATTTCTTGCATGGGACCTAAGCATGCACCCAAGGAAACATATTTGATTTTTCAACCAATTTATATGCACTGGAGCATTGTGCATGTAGTTCAAATATGAAATATGCACATAAATGCATTGAAAACTTAGTTAATGCATACAAATGTCCAGACGAACCCCGAAAAATCACAAAAATTCACACAACACTCCTGTTGTTCTATGTTGACACGAGAAAAAATTTGAAAGCAATAAGAGGCAATGGATATCGTTTCGTCCCCAAAGGTGGGACGTTCCCTACCGAAAACCATCATGCTTGTGGTGAGAAGCTCCAGTTTGTGAGAAGAATATACCCAAACCTGCCCCAAATGGGACAAATTTTTTACCATGGCATGTTGATGTCGCTCCATGATAGCATGCCAAATTTCATGAATTTCAGACGAGTTTAGGATTTACTAGAATTTAAAAACCAGGCATCTCAATGTATTGCCGGCAATCAACGGTGCCCTGGTGTTTGAAATTCATTCCCATTTCTTGCATGGGACCTAAGAATGCACCCAAGGACACATATTTGATTTTTCAACCAATTTATATGCACTGGAGCATGTGCATTTAGTTGAAATTTGAATTATGCACATAAATGCATTGAAAACTCAGTTAATGCATAAAAATGTCTAATTGAACCCCAAAAATTCACACAACACTCTTGTTGTTCTATGTTGCCATGAGAAAAAATTTGAAGCAATAAGAGGCAATGGATATTGTTTCGTCCCCAAAGTTGGGACGTTCCCTCAAGAAGATTGTTGTGAGAAGCTCCGGTTTGTGAGAAGCATATACACAAACCTGCCCCAAATGGGACTAAAATTTTACCACGACATGTTGATGCCGCTCCATGATAGCATGCCAAGTTTCATGAATTTCAGGCGAGTTTTGTATTTACTAGAATTTAAAAACCAGGCATCTCAATGTTTCGCCGGCAATTAACGGTGCCCTTGTGTTTGAAATTCATTCCCATTTCTTGCATGGGACCTAAGCATGCAGCCAAGGACACATATTTGATTTTTCAACCAATTTATATTAACTGGAGCATGTGCATGTAGTTCAAATTTGAGTTATGCACATTAATGCATTGAAAACTCAGTTAATGCATAAAAATGTCCAAACGAACCCCGAAAAATCACAAAAATTCACACAACACTCCTGTTGTTCTATGTTGACACGAGAAAAATTTGAAAGCAAAAAGAGGCAATGGATATCGGTTCGTCCCCAAAGGTGGGACGTTCCCGACCGAAAACCATCATGCTTGTGGTGAGAAGCTCCGGTTTGTGAGAAGCATATACCCAAACCTGCCCCAAATGGGGCAAAAACTTTACCACGGCATGTTGATGCCGCTCCATGATAGCATGCCAAGTTACATGAATTTCAAAAGAGTTTTGGATTTACTAGAATTTAAAAATCATGCATCTCAATGTTTTGCCGGCAATCAACGGTGCCCTGGTGTTTGAAATTATTCCCATTTCTTGCATGGGACCTAAGCATGCACCCAAGGACACATATTTGGTTTTTCAACCAATTTATATGCACTGGAGCATCTGCATGTAGTTCAAATTTGAATTATGCACATAAATGCATTGAAAACTCAGTTAATGCATGAAAATGTCCAAACGAACCTCGAAAAATCACAAAAATTCACACAACACTCCTGTTGTTCTATGTTGACACGAGAAAATTTTTGAAAGCAATAAGAGGCAATGGATATCGTTTCTTCCCCAAAGGTGCGACGTTCCCTACCGAAAACCATCATGCTTGTTGTGAGAAGCTCCGGTTTGTGAGAAGCATATACCCAAACCTACCCCAAATGGGACATTTTTTTACCACGGCATGTTGATGTCACTCCATGATAGCATGACAAGTTTCATGAATTTCAGAAGAGTTTTGGATTTACTAGAATTTAAAAACCAGGCATCTCAATGTTTTGCCGGTAATCGACGGTGCCCAGGTGTTTGACATTCATTCCCATTTCTTGCATGGGACCTAAGCATGCACCCTAGGACACATATTTGATTTTTCAACCAATTTATATGCACTGGAGCATGTGCATGTAGTTGAAATTTGAATTATGCACATAAATGCATTGAAAACTCAGTTAATGCATAAAAATGTCCAAACGAACCCCGAAAAATCGCAAAAATTCACACAACACTCCTGTTGTTCTATGTTGACACGAAAAAAAATTGAAAGCAATTAGAGGCAATGGACATCGTTTCATCCCCAAAGTTGGGACGTTCCCTACCGAAAACCATCATGCTTGTTGTGATAAGCTCCGGTTTGTGAGAAGCATATACCCAAACCTGCCCCAAATGAGACTTAAATTTTACCATGACATGTTGATGTCGCTCCATGATAGCATGCCAAGTTTCTTGAATTTCAGACGAGTTTTTGATTCACTAGAATTTAAAAACTAGGCATATCAATGTATTGCCGGAAATTAACGGTGCCCTGGTGTTTGAAATTCATTCCCATTTCTTGCATGGGACCTAAGCATGCACCCAAGGACACATATTTGATTTTTCAACCAATTTATATGCACTGGAGCATGTGCATGTAGTTCAAATTTCAATTGTGCACATAAATGCATTGAAAACTCAGTTAATGCATAAAAATGTCCAAACGAACCCCAAAAATTCACACAACACTCATGTTGTTCTATGTTGACACAAGAAAATTTTTGAAAGAGATAAGAGGCAACGGATATCGTTTCGTCCCCAAAGGTGGGACGTTCCCTACCGAAAACCATCAAGCTTGTGGTGAGAAGCTCCGGTTTGTGAGAAGTATATACCCAAACCTGCCCCAAATGGGACAAAAATTTTACCACGGCATGTTGATGCCGCTCCATGATAGGATGCCAAGTTTCATGAATTTCAGACGAGTTTTGGATTTATTAGAATTTAAAAACCAGGCATCTCAATGTTTTGCCGCCAATCAAGGGTGCCCTGGTGTTTGAAATTCAATCCCATTTCTTGAATGGGACCTAAGCATGCACCCAAGGACACATATTTGATTTCTCAACCAATTTATATGCATTGGATCATGGGCATGTAGTTCATATTTGAATTATGCACATAAATGCATTGAAAACTTAGTTAGTGCATAAAAATATACAAACGAACCCCGAAAAATCACAAAAAAAATCACACAACACTCCTGTTGTTCTATGTTGACACGAGAAAAAATTAGTAAGCAATAAGAGGCAATCGATATTGTGTCGTCCCCAAAGGTGGGACGTTCCCTACCGAAAGCCATCATGCTTGTTGTGAGAAGCTCCAGTTTTTGAGAAGCATACACCCAAACCTGTCCCTAATGGGACAAAAAATTTACCACGGCATGTTGATGCCGCTCCATGATAGCATGCCAAGTTTCATGAATTTCAGACGAGTTTTGGATTTACTAGAATTTAAAAACCAGGCATCTCAATGTTTTCTCGGCAATCAACGGTGCCCTGGTGTTTGAAATTCATTCTCATTTCTTGCATGGGACCTAAGCATGCACCCAAGGACACATATTTGGTTTTTCAACCAATTTATATGCACTGCAGCATGTGCATGTAGTTCAAATTTGAATTATGCACATAAATGCATTGAAACCTCACTTAATGCATAAAAATGTCAAACGAACCCCGAAAAATCACAGAAATTCACACAACACTCATGTTGTTTCTATGTTGACACGAGAAATTTTTTAAAAGGAATAAGAAGCAATGGATATCGTTTCATCCCCAAAGGTGGGACTTTCCCTACCGAAAACCATCATGCTTGTTGTGAGAAGCTCCGGTTTGTGAGAAGCATATACCCAAACATGCCCCAAATGGGACAAATTTTTTACCATGGCATGTTGATGCCGCTCCATGATAGCATTACATGTTTCATTCAGACGAGTTTTGGATTTACTAGAATTTAAAAACCAGGCATCTCAATGTTTTGCCGGCAATCAACGGTGCCCTGGTGTTTGAAATTCATTCCCATTTCTTGCATGGGACCTAAGCATGCACCCAAGGACACATATTTGATTTTTCAACCAATTTATATGAGCATGTGCATGTAGTTCAAATTTGAATTATGCACATAAATTCATTGAAAACTCAGTTAATGCATAAAAATGTCCAAACGAACCCCAAAAAATCACAAAAATTCACACAACACTCCTGTTGTTCTATGTTGACCTGAGAAAAAATTTGAAAGCAATAAGAGGCAATGGATATCGTTTCATCCCCAAAGGTGGGACGTTCCCTCAAGAAAACCATCATGCTTGTGGTGAGAAGCTCCGGTTTGTGAGAAGCATATACCCAAACCTGCCCCAAATGGGACAAAAAGTTTACCAGGAGACCGTCGGGCGCGAGATGGACATGGAGGCGGCGGCGGAGATCGACGAGCACCAGCCGTAGTAGTACTCTTTGTTTTGTTTAATTAAGAGCGCCAGTCTTTAATTTGTTAGAGTAATGTTTAGGTCAGCTAGCTCTGTTTAATTGCTGAACTTGCTCGATTAAGAAGTGTGGGTGTGCTGTTGTCTCCTTTGTGTACCCAAATTATGCAATGACGTGGATGACCACTGTAACCATGGAAATTCGGACCAAAAATTTTGACGTTCAAACTCATCACACACGGGTTAAGCTATCTTTGTGATGTCCACATATCGTACACAGTTCTGAATAAGGGACCGTGTCTGATGACACTTTGCGTGCCTGTTTTTTGGCTGAAGCGATTCCAAATTTTCGGCTTTCGCGGAAATATCTACCTCCCCGCCCCCTTCCCCTTACCAAAAGCCACATTTCCCCTCTTTCCTCCTTCCTTTCCAAGTTGAAACCTTCACTCCTTGCTTGCAGCACCGCCTCCTCATCAGCGACCCTCCTTCACGCTGCTCGGCCTTGTCTATCCAGACAGGTAATCCACACCCGACCCCCATCCTCCTCCTCCTTCCACATCCCACATGCCCCGACCGCCGGCGCGAGCGCGACACCTTCCACCCAAATCACCGACCCCTCCATCAAATAAGCGCCGCCCTAAGCCATGGTGCACGCAGTATAGCCAGGATCTAAAGGAGCATTTGGCAGGGGAGAAGCAAATCGTGGCCGCACGCGCGGATGAGGTCGCGATGGCTTCCATTCGTGCCGACCCCTAGATTTTGGAGGAGCACCTTGCCATTTGCTAGCTATGTTGGTTAAGCATGCTCAGTTTACCCGTTGCGTGTGCTGCTCCTGCCTTTCCTTCACAAATTCTAGTGAACTGTGCTATCTAATTTTACCATGCAATCTGTTGCTCTAGTGTATATGTTCTATATGTGGCGCAGTGTGGTTCTCACTTATTAACAATTTTGTTAATTAGTTGTCATCTTCAGTTAATTGTTTGGTTCAATTCTGCAAATGTGATGTTCAATTCTTCAGGCTGCAATTTTGTATTGTCTTCCATGTGAGAAATAAATTGAATTTATCTTTACAAAATACATGGGAAACGAATACAATTGCTATATTGCCAAGTTGTCAAGCATGCTTGGTTTGGTTATACATTGTGCAATGTGGTGCTCAGTTAACGTTTGGTTCATTTGTGTTGTGGTGTTTAGTTAACTGTTTGGTTCAATTCTGCAATGCGATGTTCAATATTTGTGGGTGCATTCTGTTATTGTATACCATGTGAGGAATAAATTGAATTTGGTTGTAGTAAATACATGAGAAACAAATACAATTGCTACAATTGGCTGTAGTTAACTGTTGGTTAACTGTCTGATCTTCTATTAGGAGTATGTTATATTGTGCAATGTGGTGCTCAGTTAATGTTTGGTTCATTTGTTGTGGTGTTTAGTTAACTGCTTGGTTCAATTCTGCAATACGATGTCCAATTGTCATGGGTAGAATTTTGTATTGTTGTGCATGTGAGGAATAAATCGAATTTGGCTGCACTTAATACAGGAGAAACATATACAAGTGCTATGTTTCCTAGTTCTTAAGCATGCTTGGTTTGGGTAAATGGGTTTCCGTGTGGCTTGAATTAATCTGATGAATCTGCAATGTGCTTATTTTTCATCAACATAATTTACTGATAGCATGCGAACCCTTACTTAACCTGATGACTAACTACCTTATATGTGTTGCATGGAAACAATGGGAAGCACTGAGGTTTACAATCGAGGTTAGCACGTGCATGGTCCGTTCTCTAATAGCACATTATTGTGCAATTGTAGCAACCATTCTAATATTTTGGTTTTTAACAATGTGGTCTTGCACATGTAGGTCCTGCTGTCAGAGGTTTTGACCCACTGTTCGACCCTTTTTGCATATGGGGAAATGGGTTGTCCATGAATATCACTCAAATCAAGAAACTCAGAAAGATTGTTGGGATAAACAAATTAGCGACAAAAAACAACAAGATCTTTGTCTGCACAATGAACAAGACATCAGTTCACTACAAGATGGTACTAACTATTATACCTTTCCTTTTTTTTATTCCTTTGCCCCATTTCCAATATAGAGAAGATATTTATGCTCATCCTTGTTTTCAGGCCTTTCCAAAGCAGTTCACTGATGATTACCTCTCAAACCACCTCTATGGTCAGGAGGCGAGGAAGGTTTTCATACAACACCCATGGTTCAATATTGAAGTGTTCCTGAAGAGGACGAAGGACGGCCGGTCAATCATCCACAGGCACTGGCCTAAAGTTGCAAAGACCTTCAACATGAATGAAGGCTCAATATTCGCCTTCCGCTTCAGTAGTTTTCCAAATGAGATGCATCTGTCTATATACCGTCTATGATGCTAATTTTGAAAGGTTCTACATGTGGCATGTGGAACTTGCTGCTGGTGCAGTTGTGTAATGGGGTAGCTGAGTGCTGAAGTTATATCATGATGTACTCTGATGTATTTCAGTTATGAAATTATGCTTCCTTAATATGGAAATGAAATATATTGTGTGCTTAATATGAAATGTCAATTAGATTAATAAATGGATTATGAATAATTAAATAATTAGCCTGCTAATTGGGTTTTGCTATTGCAAACGGTTGTCGAAAAAATACCGTGGGCGATGACCTCAGGCAACGCACACAGTTTGTAGGAATAAACCGTGTTGGATCAATGAACAATCACACATGACTTTCTCTTGAAAACTGTTTGCGTTAGGCCACCTTGCGCAAACATTTACCACATAAAAACTGTGTGTGATGGACAGCCTTTGCCACATAGTTTCTTCTACGGACCGTGTGTGATACATTCAATAACACAAACGATTTAATGGGAAAAATTGTGTGTGATGTACATGTGAACATAAACGTTTTCCTTGGATTGACTCTGTGGGATGTACATACGAACGGAATCATTTAGCGGGGACTGACTGTGTGGGATTTACTTGCGACTGGAAACAATTTCGCCATATAATTGTAATTTTTTAGCTCTACTATACGTATTTCCGTATTTGAGCGCTCGCCGGTCGCACACGACCTCATTTTTCCGAGCGTGTGTGCCAGGAGGGCATATCCCCGACGGTTTCTGGGTCGTGTGGGAAGGACCCCCCTATCGCCCACACTCACTTGGCGATGGTTCCAAATGCCGTCACGGAAAGGGGTTAAAAACCGTTTGTTTAGGACCGACGAGTACCAGTGAGTGAACATTTGGGATATGTGGGACTATAAATAGGAGGGACTGAAAAATCTAACCATTACTTACTTTGTTGTACATCTTGGAAGCTTCGAAGTGATCAAATCGAAATTCTAACACGAACAAAGGTAACAACTTTCAGACTCTTCAAACAACCCCACCAGAAAGCATTTGGAAGCTTCAAGGTGAACAATTGGAGAATGTCACACTCTATGTTGTTGCTTGATACGTCTCAAACGTATTGACAATTTTTGTATGATTTGTGCTATACTACTATCAATTATAAACACTTTGGGTATACTTTTATTGAATTTTATCAAACTAACATATTAATCCAGTGCCCAGTGCCAGTTCATGATGGATGGAACCCAGTTGTCGGTCATCCAAAAGATAGGATCAGTCGGATGACCTACCGTCGGCTGAGTTCTATGATACCTGACTGTTACTAGTGCTACTTATTGCATGTGTAAGGCTGGTCATAGTGGGAGTAACTTAGCAATAACATAACACACCCCAAGAAAAGTTTGCTTACATGGCATGTATTTAATGAGGAGAGAGATGGTTGAAGTAACATGATATGTTACTATAACATAACACATCCCAAGGCAAACTGAGTCTACATCTTAATAATGATGGCTTGCATGATACCACATGTATGTTACTCCCCACTAGAAAGGTAGTAACATAGACTAGTAACATATGCATGTTACTAGTCTAAGTTACTCCCCACTATGACTAGCCTAATGTCTAGGGTAAATGTGTCATGGGGCATGCAATAACTGCTACCTCTTGAGCATGCGTTGGTTTTCCCTTGAAGAGGAAAGGGTGATGCAGCAAAGTAGCATAAGTATTTCCCTCAGTTTTTGAGAACCAAGGTATCAATCCAGTAGGAGACTACACGCAAGTCGCCTAGTACCTGCACAAACAACCAAGAACCTTGCAACCAACGCGATAAAGGGGTTGTCAATCCCTTCATAGCCACTTGCAAAAGTGAGATCTGATAGAGATAATAAGGTAAATATTTTTGGTATTTTTATGATATAGATTGGAAAGTAAAGATTGCAAAATAAATGGCGAAAGAAAAAGTAAATTGATAGGGAAATTATATGATGGAAGATAGACCCGGGGGCCATAGGTTTCACTAGTGGCTTCTCTCAAGATAGCATGATCTACGGTCGGTGAACAAATTACTGTCGAGCAATTGATAGAAAAGTGCATAGTTATGAGAATATCTAGGCATGATCATGTATATAGGCATCACGTCCGTGACAAGTAGACCGAAACGATTCTGCATCTACTACTATTACTCCACACATCGACCGCTATCCAGCATGCATCTAGAGTATTAAGTTCATAAGAACAGAGTAACGCATTAGGCAAGATGACATGATGTAGAGGGATAAACTCAAGAAATATGATATAAACCCCATCTTTTTATCCTCGATGGCAACAATACAATACGTGCCTTGCTGCCCTGTTGTCACTGGGAAAGGACACCGCAAGATTGAACCCAAAGCTACGCACTTCTCCCATTGCAAGAAAGATCAATCTAGTAGGCCAAACCAAACTGATAATTCGAAGAGACTTGCAAAGATATTTAAATCATACATATAAGAATTCAGAGAAGAACCGAATATTGTTCATAGATAATCTTGATCATAAACCCACAATTCATCCGATCTCGACAAACACACCGCAAAAAGAATTACATCGAATAGATCTCCAAGAAGATCTAGGAGAACTTTGTATTGAGATCCAAAGAGAGAGAAGAAGCCATCTAGCTAATAACTATGGACCCGAAGGTCTGTGGTAAACTATTCACACATCATCGGAGAGGCTATGGTGTTGATGTAGAAGCCCTCCATGATCGATTCCCCCTCCGGCGGAGCGCCGGAAAAGGCCCCAAGATGGGATCTCACAGGTACAGAAGGTTGCGGCAGTGGAAATAGGGTTTTGTGGTGCTCTCGGATGTTTTCAGGGTATATGAGTATATATAGGCGAAAGAAGTAGGTCGGTGGAGCCACGAGGGGCCCACAAAGGTGGGAGCGTGCCTCCCTGCCTCGTGGCTTCCTCATTGCTTCCTCGACGTCCACTCCAAGTCTCCTGGATTGCGTTTGTTCCCAAAATAACTCTCCCGAAGGTTTCATTCCGTTTGGATTCCGTTTGATATTCCTTTTCTGCGAAACACTAAAATAGGCAAAAAAACAGCAATTTGCACTGGGCCTTCGGTTAATAGGTTAGTCCCAAAAATAATATAAAAGTGCATAGTAAAGCCCATTAAACATCCAAAACAGATAATATAATAGCATGGAACAATCAAAAATTATAGATACGTTGGAGACGTATCAAGCATCCCCAAGCTTAATTCCTACTCGTCCTCGAGTAGGTAAATGATAAAAACAGAATTTTTTATGTGGAATGCTACCTAACATAATTTTCTAAGTAATTCTCTTTATTGTGGCATGAATGTTCAGATCCGAAAGATTCAATAAAAAAGTTTAATATTGACATAAAAATAATAATACTTCAAGCATACTAACTAAGCAATTATGTCTTCTCAAAATAACATGGCCAAAGGAAGCTTATCCCTACAAAATCATATAGTTTGGCTATGCTTCATTTTTGTCACACAAGAATGCTCTCATCATGCACAACCCCGATGACAAGCCAAGCAATTGTTTCATACTTTAGTAATCTCAAACCTTTTTCAACTTTCACGCAATACATGAGCGTGAGCCATGGACATAGCACTATGGGTGGAATAGAATATAATGATAGGGGTTGTGAGGAGAAGACAAAAAGGAGAAAGTCTCACATTGACGCGGCTAATCAACGGGCTAGGGAGATGCCCATCAATTGATGTCAATGCAAGGAGTAGGGATTGCCATGCAACAGATGCACTAGAGCTATAAATGTATGAAAGCTCAACAAAAGAAACTAAGTGGGAGTGCATCCAACTTGCTTGCTCACGAAGACCTAGGGCATCTGAGGAAGCCCATTGTTGGAATATACAAGCCAAGTTCTATAATGAAAAATTCCCACTAGTATATGAAAGTGACAAAACAAGAGACTCTCTATCATAAGATCATGGTGCTACTTTGAAGCACAAGTGTGGAAAAAAGGATAGTAGCATTGTCCCTTTTTATTTCTTTTCTCTCTTTTTTTTGACCTTACTCTTTTTTTTATTTGGGACAACTTCTATTTATTTACAACTCGATACTAGAACAAAATATGACTCTATATGAATGCCTCTGGTGGTGTACCGGGATGGGCAATGAATCAAGAGTGACATGTATGAAAAATTATGCATGGTAGCTTAGCCACATATACGATGTCAGCTACATGATCATGCAAAGCAATATGACAATGATGAAGCGTGGCATAATAAATGAAACGGTGGAAAGTTGCATGGCAATATATCTCGGAATGGCTATGGAAATGCCATAATAGGTAGGTATGGTGGCTATTTTGAGGAAGATATAAGGAGGTTTATGTGTGATAGAGCGTATCGTATCACGGGGTTTGGATGCACCGGCGAAGTTTGCACCAACTCTCAAGGTGAGAAAGGGCAATGCACGGTGCCGAAGAGGCTAGCAATGATGGAAAGGTGAAAGTGCGTATAATCCATGGACTCAACATTAGTCATAAAGAACTCACATACTTATTGCAAAAATCTACAAGTCATCAAAAACCAAGCATTACGCGCATGCTCCTAGGGGGGATAGATTGGTAGGAAAAGGCCATCGCTCGTCCCCGACCGCCACTCATAAGGATGACAATCAAAGAACATCTCATGTTTCAAATTTGTCACACAACGGATACCATACGTGCATGCTACGGGACTTGCAAACTTCGACACAAGTATTTCTCAAATTCACAACTACTGAACTAGCATGACTCTAATATTACCATCTTCATATCTCAAAACAATCATCAAGTATCAAACTTCTCATAGTATTCAATGCACTTTTTATGAAAGTTTTTATTATACCCATCTTGGATGCCTATCATATTAGGAATAATTTTATAGCCAAAGCAAATTACCATGCTGTTCTAAAGGACTCTCAAAATAATATAAGTGAAGCATGAGAGATCAATAATTTTTATAAAATAAAACCACCACCGTGCTCTAAAAGATATAAGCGAAGCACTAGAGCAAAATTATCTAGCTCAAAAGATATAAGTGAAGCACAAAGAGTATTCTAATAAATTCCAATTCATGTGTGTCTCTCCAAAATGTGTGTACATCAAGGATGATTGTGGTAAACTAAAAAGCAAAGACTCAAATCATACAAGACGCTCCAAGCAAAACACATATCATGTGGTGAATAAAAATATAGCCTCAAGTAAAGTTACTGATGGACGAAGACGAAAGAGGGGATGCCTTCCGGGGCATCCCCAAGCTTAGGATTTTGGTTGTCCTTGAACTTTACCTTGGGGTGCCTTGGGCATCCCCAAGCTTAGGCTCTTGCCACTCCTTATTCCATAATCCATCAAATCTTTACCCAAAAACTTGAAAACTTCACAACACAAAATTCAACAGAAAATCTCATGACCTCCGTTAGCGAAATAAAACAAACCACCACAATAAGGTATTGTAATGAACTCATTTTTTATTTATATTGGTGTTAAACCTACTGTATTCCAACTTCTCTATGGTTCATACCCCCCGATACTAGCCATAGATTCATTAAAATAAGCAAACAACACACGAAAAACAGAATCTGTCAAAAACAGAACAGTCTGTAGCAATCTGCTTTGTTCGAATACTTCTGGAACTCCAAAAATTCTGAATAACTAGGAAAACCTGGACAATTTCTATATTGATCTACTTCAAAACGAGTTGGCAATTTATCAGGTTCTGGTGAATTTTAACAATTATTTTCGTGAGCGCAAAGTTTCTGTCCTTTTCAGCAAGATCAAACAACTATCACCCAAGAAGATCCTATTGGTTCTACTTGGCACAAACACTAATTAAAACATAAAAACACATCTAAACAGAAGCTAGATGAATTATTTATTACTAAACAGAAACAAAAATCAAGAAACAAAAATAAAATTGGGTTGCCTCCCAACAAGCGCTATCGTTTAACGCCCCTAGCTAGGCATAAAGGCAAGAATAGACCTAGGTATTGCCATCTTTTGTGTTGGGAAAGAAAAGAGAAAATTTCTTATCTATAGCATTTATCCTTCTATTTTGAGAAAGCACGTGGCCATTAATGGTGGAAGAAAGATTAAGCATGCTACGGAAATTTACATCTAAGCTAGCCTTCATTTCTTTGATAATTTCATTTTGATAAAAGCACAAAAGAGAGGTGGATTCAAAATTCTCACTCATGGGGTGCCCAAATATAGTTTTCATCTTTTCATAGGTATCTATGGGATCCCCCTCAAGAAAACCTTCTTCAAAAATAGAATCTAAAACTTGCTTGAATGAAGAGGGTAAGCCAACATAAAAGCTTTTTAGGTATATCTCAATTTGATATTGAGGCACATAGCTAGCTCGGATCCTTAATAACCTATCCCAAGCATCTTTTAAAAACTCATCAAGTAAATAACGAAAAATTCCGGGATCATCTTCATCGAAATTATTCAAACCCTCATTGGTAACCCTGGTAGGTCTTTCCATAGCATCATTATTATGAGCCTAGACAGGACAGAGGGACTATCCAAAGTATTAAAACCCGGGAGAGAGCCCTTAGCCCTTTTTGATTCGGCCATGGCGAAAGAAAAATAAACGTGAATGAGGCGAATAAAACGGCAAAGGTGAAGTGGGGGTGAGGAAAACAAGAGGCAAATGGAAAATAATGTAATGCGAGGGATAAGAGTTTGTGAGGGGTACTTGGTATGTCTTGACCTGTGTATAGATCTCCTCGGCAACGGTGCCAGAAATCCTTCTTGCTACCTCTTGAGCATGCGTTGGTTTTCCCTTGAAGAGGAAAGGGTGATTCAACAATGTGACGCCCCCGATTTAATCATACACTAATCATGCACGCAAACGTGTACGATCAAGATCAGGGACTCACGGGAAAATATCACAACACAACTCTAAAAACATAAATAAGTCATACAAGCATCATAATACAAGCCAGGGGCCTCGAGGGCTCGAATACAAGTGCTCGATCATAGACGAGTCAGCGGAAGCAACAATCTGAGTACAGACATAAGTAACAAGTTGCCATAAGATGGCTAGCACAAACTGGGTTACAGATCGAAAGAGGCGCAGGCCTCCTGCCTGGGATCCTCCTAAACTACTCCTGCTCGTCGACAGCGGCCTGCACATAGTAGTTGGCACCTCCGGCGTAGTAGGAGTCATCGTCGATGGTGGCCTCTGACTCCTGGGCTCCAGCATCTGGTTGCGACAACCGAGAAGAAAGGAAAGGGGGAAAAGAGGGAGACAAGCAACCGTGAGTACTCATCCAAAGTACTCGCAAGCATGGATCTACACTACATATGCATGGGTATATGTGTAAAGGGGCAATATCGGTGGACTGAACTGCAGAATGCCAGAATAAGAGGGGGATAGATAGTCCTGTCGAAGACTACGCTTCTGGCAGCCTCCATCTTGCAGCATGTAGAAGAGAGTAGATGGTAAGTTCACCAAGTAGCATCGTATAGCATACTCCTACCCGGCGATCCTCTCCTCGTCGCCCTGTTAGAGAGCGACCACCGGGTTGTATCTGGCACTTGGAAGGGTGTGTTTTATTAAGTATCCGGTTCTAGTTGTCATAAGCTCAAGGTACAACTCCGGGTCGTCCTTTTACCGAGGGACACAGCTATTCGAATAGATAAACTTCCCTGCAGGGGTGCACCACATTACCCAACACGCTCGATCCCATTTGGCCGGACACACTTTCCTGGGTCATGCCCGGCCTCGTAAGATCAACACGTCGCAGCCCTACCTAGGCACAACAGAGAGGTCAGCACGCCGATCTAAATCCTATGGCGCAGGGGTCTGGGCCCATGGCCCTTTGCACACCTGCACGTTGCGAACGCGGCCGGAAGCAGACCTAGCCCCCTTAATACAAGCACAGGCTTAAGGTCCAATCCGGCGCGCGCCGCTTAGTCGCTAACGTCACGAAGGCTTTGGCTGATACCTTGACGCCGAGTGCCCATAACTGTTCCCGCCTAGCTGGTTAGGGCGTATAGGCCAGTGGCCAGACTCAGATCAAATACCAAGATCTCGTTAAGCATGTTATTTTGAAGTAACCGCGAACGCCGACCAGGGCCAGGCCCACCTCTCTCCTAGGTGGTCTCAACCTGCCCTGTCGCTCCGCCACAAAGATCCACTCGCGGGTACTCCTACGAGCCGACCCGACTTTAGTCACCACGGGTATCATATATCTTATGTATATAAGTATATATCCGTGATCACCTCCCGAGTGATCACGGCCCGATAGTATAGCATGGCAGACGGACAAGAATGTAGGGCCACAGATGGAATACTAGCATCCTATACTGAGCATGTAGGATTGCAGGTAAAGGTAACAACAGTAGTAGCAAGGACAGGCTATGCATCAGGATAGGATTAACGGAAAGCAGTAACATGCTACACTACTCTAATGCAAGCAGTAGAGAGTAGAATAGGCGATATCTGGTGATCAAGGGGGGGCTTGCGTGGTTGCTCTGGCAAGTAGGAGTCGTCAACAACGTAGTCGATCGGGGCACCAGCAGCAGCGCCAGTCTCGTAGTCTACTGGAGAGAAGAGGGGGGAGAAACAATGAATATAATGCAAACATATGCATGAAGATGCATGACATGACAATGAGCGTTGCTAGGTGTGCCCTAACGCGGTAGTAGGTGATACCGACGAAGGGGGGAACATCCGGGAAAGTATCCCCGATGTTTCGCGTTTTCGGACAGATGAACCGGAGGGGGAAAGTTGCGTGTTCGCTATGCTAGGAATGTGTGGCGGACGAACGGGGTACGTATTCGGATTCGTCTTGTTGTTCTGAGCAACTTTCATGTACAAATTATTTTCATCCGAGTTACGGTTTATTTAATATTAATTTTCAAAGTTTTTAATTCATTTTTAGAATGAACAGAATTAATTCAATTTAGAAAATGTCATTATGATGTCAGCGTGATGTCATCAGTCAACCAGTCAGTTGACTTAGTCAAACTAATAGGCGGGTCCCACTGTCATAGTCCAAGACTAACTAAACAGGTTTAATTAGTTTAGCTAGTGATTAGGTTAATCTAAACAGGATTAATTAAGTTAATTAGTTACTTAATTAATTAATTAATATTTATTTTTATTTATTATTATTATTATTTTAAACTCTCTTTTTAAACAAAAACGTTCTGGGGTGGGGGCCTTTGTCATGCCTGAAACGGGACGGGCGGGGGCGCACCTGCACGGGCGCTCGCCCGCAGGGGGTGCAGCGGAACGAGGCCGCACGAGGGGTGCGCGAGGCCGGCGGCACCGGCGGTGAGGCGGCTGTAGCGGGGGCAGGGCGCGGCCCGGGCGAGCGGCGGGGCGCAGAAGGCGAGCGCGGCGGGGCGCGCACAGCGGGCGGCGGCGAGCAGAGGCGGCTGCGGCGGCCAGGAGGCAGGAGGGGGAGAGGCGACGGCGACGAGGGGTGCCGGCAGTGGAGTGCAGCGGGGGCGTGGGGCGCAGGCGCGCACTGCGGGCGCAGCTGAGCTGCGGCGGCGGCGAGCGGTCTGCACGTCAAGGCGAGGGGCAGCAGTGCGGGGGAGGCGGCCACGGTGGGTGCGCACGGGGCGGGGCGCGTGCGATGCGCGGCCACGGTGGGCGGGCGCGGGACGCCGGTCCAGTCATGGTGCGGGGAGGAGGCCGTGGCCACGGGGCAGCATTGGCCGGACAGCGAGTGCGGGGAGAGGAGGAGAGGCCGAGGGCCTCACCGGGGTTGTAGGGCACGGGGCAGTGGGGCGTGGGGAGGAGGACGGGGACGACGTTCCAGCGCGGCAGTCCGGCGAGGTGGTGATGAGGAGGCGCGGCGCTTGGCGATCCGGCGACGGGTGCGGGGAAGACGGCGTCGGGCAGCGCCGGGCGGCGAGGGTGGTCGTCAGGGCACAGCGGGGAGGTGTCCGACGAGCGGCGAGGTGGCCCGGCGAGTCGGAGTGACGAGCGCCGGCGGGGCGGCGACGAGCGGCGTCAGGGGCGACGAGGCAAGCCCTGATCCAGATCGGATCGAGGGGGGAGGAGAGCGTAGTGGGGGCGAGTTGGGGGTTACGGGTTAGGGTTTGACCGGGTGGGGAGATATGGGGAGTGGGGGCGGCCTGGGCCGGTTTGGCTAGCAGCTGGGCCAACTGGCCCAGTGGGGGGGAGTTCTCTCTTTTATTTTATTTTGTTTTCTGTTTTGCATTTTCTTTTTTTTATCTATTTCATTTTTACTGTTTTATTTCACATTCTATTTACTATAGTTTTATAAAATACTAAATTAGTTCCTAAAACAGTGTTACTACTTATTCTAATGCTTGAATAGCTTGGGCTCCCAAATAAATTAGTTTAATATTTTATATGTTATAAAAGCATTTAATTATTGGTTTTAGCTGCTGTTCTGCTCATTTTAGAGTATTTACACATTTTATAAAAGTGTGGTTTCTTCACCATAATTACCTACGCATTATTTGGCACAACCCGAACATTTTAGTTTTATTGTTTGAAAACTTTTGTAGTTTGCCTTTAACTCAAATTTGAATTTGAATCGTTTTGAACTACCGCGAGATTAACAACAGCAACCGCGATGCCCTTTTTTTTATAGAAAGACTGTAAGGGAACCCCCTACAGTATAATTGGTGCAACAAACCCAAATTGCAAGTACCATGCCTTGAACCTGGGTGGGTGGGAAGGCATCAGCCCCTTCCCACCACTAGGCTATGCCTTAGTCTGCAACCGTGATGACGTGGCATCATTTACAGGGAATTACTGTAGCTTAAATATCCGGGCGTCACAATTCTCCTCCACTACAAGAAATCTTGTCTCGAGATTTAAGAGGGGGAGTAAGGGGGAAATTTGTGGTTGTGAAATTCTAACGGATCTCCTCGGTCTTGGTTGCTCTTCTCGAAGAGGTTGATCCATTACGTTGATGTCTTCATTTCTCTGCTTCAAGTCATCATGATGAAGTCGGCATCCTTTCTTCGGGAACTCCATCGTACTTACGAAAGAATAACGGGTGGGTATTCTAGGAGAACGGACCTCTGCAAGGTTGACTATCTGGCCGATAACATCGGGGAAGGTGGCGGAAAGCAACTCTCGATTTGAAACTTAAGAATATATCGAGAGCAAAGTAAGAAGGTACAACAAGGAGTTCCAAGCGGATAGACAATCGTTCGATGCCTGAAAAAGAGTGTGAAAGGGGTTCAAAGCATCAAGATTAAGTATTGCATCTGATACCAGAACAGATCACTAGGAAGGTGGCTCGTGAATTACACACGAAGCCAAGCGTGAGTATTGACTTTGGGAAAGGGGGGTACAGGAGAGTCAGGTTTCGATCCTGTGGAACTATGGGTTATGGGCCCACCATGTGGGTTAAAAGTAGAAAGGTGTTGACAGCTTGCATGGTCATGATAGCAAGGCATGTCAGAAAGAGACTGTCAATTATGTTGGCAACACGTTGGTACCAAGTGCGAGGGATGAAGAGAACCATTTTCCTGCTCGTTGAATGAGGTGGACCAATAGGCAAAGTTCTCGTCCATCGGTGGCTACCAGAATGTCATCAACAATAGTTACAGGGTCTTGCTGACAGAATTGTACAACGAGGTCTTTACATAAGCAGGGAAATATTACTGCTTATATAACATAGATCACAAGAAGGTTTAAACAAACCAAAGGAAAGGAAAAGTGGTTATCAGGTTTAAACAGAACAATGGAAGGGAAAATGTGTATACACACATATTTCGGGCGTATATCCTTCCCAAGGACAAGCGGAGCATGATATCCATGACAGGATAGAAAGTAGAAAACCATTTATGTAAGGGGGAGGAATCTCATGATATTACCCATACAACGGTGTTAGGATAAATGCTAAAGAAAATTTAGCATTGTGCTTCAATTGCTCTTATTGAAAATCGAATTGCCACAGACATGCTTCGATATAGCATTGACATGGTCTTCAAGCAAAGGTCATACTTTGGATACAGGAAGGATCCATCAGGAACAACTTGTAGAATAAGTCTTACAATTTCCTCTTGGAAGAAAGGATAACCTTGCTAATAAGGAAACTATAACAGTAGGTCCTCCAGCCAGCTGTGCTGGGCATGACATCACCTTACCAGGTCATATGAGGATCAATGTTATAACTCTTGAAAGTATGTTCCAACCATCATATCTAACCGAGATTCAGATCTGATTGGTGTCAGGGTACCTCAAACTTAGGATGCCTGAGAAGAGAAGGTGCGGCACAAATTGATGAGATGACAATGTAAGATTCTCGGGAAAAGAACTATGGAAGCAAGTTCCAAAACAAGAGTTCATCATTAAACCAAGGACAGGATGAGGAGGTGGCTGATGGACTCAGCGACCATTCATCGAGATTTCCAAAAGATGGATCTCCACAATTATGTGAACAAGGAGATAACATTAGTCAGATCAAATGATATAGTGATGTAGGCTCGAGGGAAACAGACACAATTGAACAATGATAGAAAGGTGCACCTAGGAATCTAGACTAGGTAGCACGATCAATGTTCGAATGATGATTCAATAAACAATAGACTTAGAATGAAACTATAGACCAATAACTTCAAAGCAATAGGGTTGCTAGAAGTTTAGAGTTTACACATCACAGACCATTTGTTGGTATTCCGGTTAGAAACAACATGGGGACCAAGAAAAGAATGGTGATGGTAATAAGAATCACTTGTATCGAGAATTCTTAAGGATGGTGAATTTCTCACGACATTCTTGGCATAAAAGGTGGTAATACTCCAAGGTAAAGAAGAAGAATTACTGGATAGCAAGGAACTCAAGGCATAGCACAAAACACGAACAAGTTTGTGTTGAGCGGAAGGCAATAAAATGGTCGATGGTAACACAAATCATCGAGGGAAAGGATGTTTATTTCTCATCATGAAATCAATTGATATCCTCGAAGAGCTCAGAAGGCTGATGATGATCACGACGCATTCGTCGAGAGAATTCATGAGGATGTAATCGATCGGCAATGACATCAAGTCAAGGAATGATGAAGCAAAAGGTTATTGGAACCAAGGGTACGACCCAAACTTGAAATTGATCTTGCTGTTCAAGGTGAAATGATACGACGAGGAAGATCGGCATAAGGTTATCTCATCGTCGAAAATTGTGCTCTGGGAAGAAGGACTAGGCAACACAGATAAAATTTAGCACAAGATGATATAGCCGGTCAGGCTAGGAATGACGTGATGGAGTATTAAACTTCTCAACCACAAAGTACTAGGAGTACTGAATCACAGGGGTGATTCGATTCACTAATCAGTGTTCTCGGTTGACGACAACCCAGAACCCGTGGAGTGACTATGACGGGGAAAGGCACTACTTCATCAGAAATGCATAAGATGTAGTGCAATCGGTTGATATCCTCGAGATACCAAGGGGGTAATACTCGAAGGTAGATCAAAATAGAGGTTGGACTAGGGTATTCTTCTGCGGAAGACAAGTGCTTAAAATTGCACAAGAAAAGGTATTTAAAGGAGAACATGGTCGGAACCACGATTGCAAAAGGCCGGATCCCAGATATAAGAACTTATACCAAGGGAATAATTAATTTAAGAGAAGCTTTAATGATAAGATCTACATCGTGTCCATGGGCATGAACACTAAGTTCAAGGTCGACTCCCACTTCTTCAATGCATAACCTTTCATCCACTGCTCTAGATAAAAATGATTTCAGTGTCAAAACCTACCTGGTGAATTACCAGAGGAGTATGACCTGTGAAAACTTTCAAGTTCACACAGATTAAGGAAGGCATAGGTTCAACCCATCAGGGCTTCTTAGAACATATACCAAGAACTTCAAGAGTAAATAACACAAGCTCAAAAGTAGACCATGGTTGACAAAAGTAGAGTATACAATTTACCAAAGGCATTATGTATTAGGTAAAGAACTCACAAGAATTTTGGTTGTGAAGGACACTATCGGATAATTACCCGGCAATGGGTATGGCGGTCCATAATGGGGCTGATGTGAGTATCGGTACTCAATCAGAGGGAGAAAGAATGCAAAGGCATCGGTTTATAAAACATATGAATAATCCGAAGCTTAATTACAAAGGAATTATGATCTCCAAAACAGGGGATCATAAGCAAATGCTCTGATCAAAGGATGAGTGAGCTGAATATAGTTACATCGGCAATTAATCAAGGTTTGATTGGCCGAGTACCAGCTCATGTGCGGAGGGACGTCTGAGTCGGAAGGATGAATTCTAGGACCTGATTGAGGATTGCGAGCATTCACAACATATTGAATCAACGGACCCAATTGATAATGACAAGGGATGCCAATCAGATTACAAGACTTATGGGATTAACCATAATGCAAGCAAGCAAGAATTTCAAGAGCAATAGGCTGCTCAAGATTTTCAGAAGTTCAAATAGTATTTCGAAGACTTTCGTGAATTACTTGAATCAACTGGGGATGAGCGGATACTCGATAAGTGCGAGGAATTATTCGTAAGGGTATTCAGGTGGCAAAGAATTGCAAGGCAGTAGGCACAAATTGTTCCCGGGGTATCTTGTAATAACAAGATCGACTGCGGATAAAAGTAAGAACGACAGGTGTAAGTATTTATCCATAGGGATATTTCGGTGGTAGGGAATTGCAAAAGCAACGGGCACAAGGTCTTGAGAGAATATTAGAGAGTATCTTTGAAATCTTCTGGTGCAGTAGGCGATCATCTGGACTGAAGGGGCTCTCGGTGAGGAAGTAGTTATGAGAACCTAGAGTCAGTGTTAGTAAAATCATTTACCCGAATAGAAGAGAGCTCAGAAACCCAGAGTAAAGATCGAGGAATAAAAGATCCTAATACCACC
This sequence comes from Triticum aestivum, assembly GCF_018294505.1. Lineage (NCBI taxonomy): Eukaryota > Viridiplantae > Streptophyta > Magnoliopsida > Poales > Poaceae > Triticum > Triticum aestivum. The sequence goes on along the minus strand of NC_057802.1, from coordinate 531,763,255 downwards.
CAATGGCGACGTCGGCCCGTAAGACACACAGCCATGTTAGTAAAAGTTTTGCAATGTCTAGACTCGAATTCGGCCAAGGAGTATGGAAGGGGGATTCCTACAGGCAGTCGGTTCTGATACCAACTTGTGACGCCCCCGATTTAATCGTACACTAATCATGCACGCAAACGTGTATGATCAAGATCAGGGACTCACGGGAAAATATCACAACACAACTCTAAAAACATAAATAAGTCATACAAGCATCATAATACAAGCCAGGGGCCTCGAGGGCTCGAATACAAGTGCTCGATCATAGACGAGTCAGCGGAAGCAACAATCTGAGTACAGACATAAGTAACAAGTTGCCATAAGATGGCTAGCACAAACTGGGTTACAGATCGAAAGAGGCGCAGGCCTCCTGCCTGGGATCCTCCTAAACTACTCCTGCTCGTCGACAGCGGCCTGCACATAGTAGTTGGCACCTCCGGCGTAGTAGGAGTCATCATCGATGGTGGCGTCTGACTCCTGGGCTCCAGCATCTGGTTGCGACAGCCGAGAAGAAAGGAAAGGGGGAAAAGAGGGAGACAAGCAACCGTGAGTACTCATCCAAAGTACTCGCAAGCATGGATCTACACTACATATGCATGGGTATATGTGTAAAGGGGCAATATCGGTGGACTGAACTGCAGAATGCCAGAATAAGAGGGGGATAGATAGTCCTGTCGAAGACTACGCTTCTGGCAGCCTCCATCTTGCAGCATGTAGAAGAGAGTAGATGGTAAGTTCACCAAGTAGCATCATATAGCATACTCCTACCCGGCGATCCTCTCCTCGTCGCCCTGTTAGAGAGCGACCACCGGGTTGTATCTGGCACTTGGAAGGGTGTGTTTTATTAAGTATCCAGTTCTAGTTGTCATAAGGTCAAGGTACAACTCCGGGTCGTCCTTTTACCGAGGGACACGGCTATTCGAATAGATAAACTTCCCTGCAGGGGTGCACCACATTACCCAACACGCTCGATCCCATTTGGCCGGACACACTTTCCTGGGTCATGCCCGGCCTCGTAAGATCAACACGTCGCAGCCCTACCTAGGCACAACAGAGAGGTCAGCACGCCGGCTAAATCCTATGGCGCAGGGGTCTGGGCCCATCGCCCTTTGCACACCTGCATGTTGCGAACGCGGCCGGAAGCAGACCTAGCCCCCTTAATACAAGCGCAGGCTTACGGTCCAATCCGACGCGCGCCGCTCAGTCGCTGGCGTCACGAAGGCTTCGGCTGATACCACGACGCCGAGTGCCCATAACTGTTCCCGCGTAGTTGGTTAGTGCGTATAGGCCAGTGGCCAGACTCAGATCAAATACCAAGATCTCGTTAAGCATGTTATTTTGAAGTAACCGCGAACGCGAACCAGGGCCAGGCCCACCTCTCTCCTAGGTGGTCTCAACCTGCCCTGTCGCTCCGCCACAAAGATCCACTCGCGGGTACTCCTACGAGCCGACCCGACTTTAGTCACCACAGGTATCATATATCTTATGTATATAAGTATATACCCGTGATCACCTCCCGAGTGATCACGGCCCGATAGTATAGCATGGCAGACGGACAAGAATGTAGGGCCACAGATGGAATACTAGCATCATATACTGAGCATGTAGGATTGCAGGTAAAGGTAACAACAGTAGTAGCAAGGACAGGCTATGCATCAGGATAGGATTAACGGAAAGCAGTAGCATGCTACACTACTCAAATGCAAGCAGTAGACAGTAGAATAGGCGATATCTGGTGATCAAGGGGGGGCTTGCGTGGTTGCTCTGGCAAGTAGGAGTCGTCAACAACGTAGTCGATCGGGGCACCAACAGAGGCGTCAGTCTCGTAGTCTACCGGAGAGAAGAGGGGGGAGAAACAATGAATATAATGCAAACATATGCATGACGATGCATGCCATGACAATGAGCGTTGCTAGGTGTGCCCTAACGCGGTAGTAGGTGATACCGACGAAGGGGGGAAACATCCGGGAAAGTATCCCCGGTGTTTCGCGTTTTCAGACAGATGAACCGGAGGGGGACAGTTGCGTGTTCGCTATGCTAGGAATGTGTGCTGGACGAACGGGCTGCGTATTCGGATTCATCTCGTCGTTCTGAGCAACTTTCATGTACAAAGTATTTTCATCCGAGTTACGGTTTATTTAATATTAATTTTCAAAGTTTTTAATTCATTTTTAGAATCAACAGAATTAATTCAATTTAGAAAATGTCATTATGATGTCAGCATGAGGTCAGTGTGATGTCATCAGTCAACCAGTCAGTTGACTTAGTCAAACTGATAGGCGGGTCCCACTGTCATAGTCCAAGACTAACTAAACAGGTTTAATTAGTTTTGCTAGTGCTTAGGTTAATCTAAACAGGATTAATTAAGTTAATTAGTTACTTAATTAATTAATTAATTAATATTTATTTTTATTTATTATTATTATTATTATTTTAAACTCATTTTTTAACAAAAACGTTCTGGGGTGGGGGCCTTTGTCATAGGCCCCTGGGCGCCTAGCGGGTCGGGCGCTGGCGAAACGGGGCGGGTGCAGGCGCACCTGAACGGGCGCTCGCCTGTAGAGGGTGCAGCGGAACGAGGCCGCAGGGGGGGCGCGCGGCCGGCGGCACCGGCGGTGAGGCGGCTGCAGCGGGGGTAGGGCGCGGCCCGGGCGAGCGGCGGGGCGCAGAAGGCGAGCGCGCAGCGGGCGGCGGCGAGCAGAGGCGGCTGCGATGGCCAGGACGCAGGAGGGGGAGAGGCGACAGCGACGACGGGTGCCGGCAGCGGAGTGCAGCGGGGCGTGGGGCGTAGGCGCGCACAGCGGGCGCAGCGGGCGCAGCTGAGCTGCGGCGGCGGTGAGCGGTCTGCACGCGAAGGCGAGGGGCAGCAGTGCGGGGGAGGCGGCCACGGTGGGTGCGCATGGGGCGGGGCGCGTGCGAGGCGCGGCCACGGTGGGCGCGCGCGGGACGCCTGTCCAGTCACGGCGCGGGGAGGAGGCCGTGGCCACGGGGCAGCATCGGGCGGACAGCAAGTGCGGGGAGAGGAGGAGAGGCCGAGGGCCTCACCGGGGTTGTAGGGCACGGGGCAGTGGGGCGTGGGGAGGAGGACGGGGACGACGTTCCAGCGCGGCAGTCCGGCGAGGTGGTGATGAGGAGGCGCGGCGCTTGGCGATCCGGCGACGGGCGCGGGGAAGACGGCGTCGGGCAACGCCGGGCGGCGAGGCGTGGTCGTCGGGGCGCAGCGGGGAGGCGTCCGACGAGCGGCGAGGTGTCCCAGCGAGTCGGAGCGACGTGCGCCGGCGGGGCGGCGACGAGCGGCGTCAGGGGCGACGAGGCAAGCCCCGATCCAGATCGGATCGATGGGGGAGGAGAGCGTAGTGGGGGCGAGTTGGGGGTTATGGGTTAGGGTTTGACCGGGGTGGGGAGATATGGAGAGTGGGGGGCGGCCTGGGCCGGTTTGGCTAGCAGCTGGGCCAACTGGCCCAGTGGGGGGGAGTTCTCTCTTTTATTTTATTTTTTGTTTTTGTTTTGCATTTTCTTTTTCTTTTATCTATTTCATTTTTACTGTTTTATTTCACTTTCTATTTACTATAGTTTTATAAAATACTAAATTAGTTCCTAAAACAGTGTTACTACTTATTCTAATGCTTCAATAACTTGGGCTCCCAAATAAATTAGTTTAATATTTTATATGTTATAAAAGCATTTAATTATTGGTTTTAGCTGCTGTTCTGCTCATTTTAGAGTATTTACACATTTTATAAAAGTGTGGTTTCTTCACAATAATTACCTACGCATTATTTGGCACAACCCGAACATTTTAGTTTTATTGTTTGAAAACTTTTGTAGTTTGCCTTTAAACAAATTTGAATTTGAATCGTTTTGAACTACCGCGAGATTAACAATAGCAACCGCGATGACGTGGCATCATTTACAGGGATTTACTGTAGCTTAAATATCCGGGCGTCACAAGCAAAGTAGCGTAAGTATTTCCCTTAGTTTTTGAGAACCAAGGTATCAATCCAGTAGGAGACTACACGCAAGTCGCCTAGTACCTGCACAAACAATCAAGAACCTTGCAACCAACACGATAAAGGGGTTGTCAATCCCTTCACGGCCACTTGCAAAAGTGAGATCTGATAGAGATAATAAGATAAATATTTTTGGTATTTTTATGATATAGATTGGAAAGTAAAGATTGCAAAATAAACGGCGAAATAAAAAGTAAATTGATAGGAAAAAAATATGATGGAAGATAGACTCGGGGGCCATAGGTTTCACTAGTGGCTTCTCTCAAGATAGCATGAGCCACGGTGGGTGAACAAATTATTGTCGAGCAATTGATAGAAAAGTGCATAGTTATGAGAATATCTAGGCATGATCATGTATATAGGCATCACGTCCGTGACAAGTAGACCAAAACGATTCTGCATCTACTACTATTACTCCACACATCGACCACTATCCAGCATGCATCTAAAGCATTAAGTTCATAAGAACAGAGTAACGCATTAGGCAAGATGACATGATGTAGAGAGATAAACTCAAGCAATATGATATAAACCCCATCTTTTTATCCTCGATGGCAACAATACAATACATGCCTTGCTGCCTCTGCTGTCACTAGGAAAGGACGCCGCAAGATTGAACCCAAAGCTAAGCACTTCTCCCATTGCAAGAAAGATCAATCTAGTAGGCGAAACCAAACTGATAGTTCGAAGAGACTTGCAAAGATATTTAAATCATAGATATAAGAATTCAGAGAAGAACCAAATATTGTTCATAGATAATCTTGATCATAAACTCACAATTCATCGGAGCTCGACAAACACACCACAAAAAGAATTACATGGAATAGATCTCCAAGAAGATCAAGGAGAACTTTGTATTGAGATCCAAAGAGAGAGAAGAAGCCCTCTAGCTAATTACCATGGACCCGAAGGTCTGTGGTAAACTACTCACACATCATCGGAGAGGCTATGGTGTTGATGTAGAAGCCCTCCGTGATCGATTCCCCCTCCGTCGGAGCCCCGAAAAAGGCCCCAAGATGGGATCTCGCGGGTACAGAAGGTTGCGGCGGTGGAAATAGGGTTTCGTGGTGCTCTCGGATGTTTTCATGGTACTTGAGTATATATAGGCGAAAGAAGTAGGTCGGTTGAGCCACAAGGGGGCCATGAGGGTGGGGGCGCGCCTACCCCCCTGGGCGCGCCTCCCTGCCTTGTGGCTTCCTCGTTGCTTGCTTTACATTCACTCCAAGTCTCCTGGATTGTGTTTGTTCCAAAAATAACTCTCCCGAAGGTTTCATTCCGTTTGATATTCCTTTTTTGCGAAACACTGAAATAGGCAAAAAAAACAGCAATTTGCACTGGGCCTTCGGTTAGTAGGTTAGTCCCAAAAATAATATAAAAGTGCATAGTAAAGCCCATTAAACATCCAAAACAGATAATATAATAGCATGGAACAATAAAAAATTATAGATACGTTGGAGACGTATCAGTAACGCCTGCTTTCAATGGTTTGTGTGTTGACCTATAGTTGGATTTGATTGAGGGAACGGATCCAACCACTACAAAAAAAGACACATCCGTGACATTTTGGGCCGAACGAAAAAAAATTCTGTCATACTTATGACACTTCTATGACAATAATTGTGACAAAACACGGTATCATCATAGATGTGGTGGGGTCCTACTTCTATGACAAAAAACCATGACAGAAAATGGGCTTTTCGTCCTGGGCGGGCCGGAGACACAGCTGCATGACATTCTTTGGCCGTCCATGACGGAAAAAACCGTGGTAGAAGCGAGGGCGAGGAAAATATCGGGGTGTTCCCAGTTACGGTGGGTGGTCGGGGCCGAGCGATGCGCGTTTCTCTCGTACACGCACGCGCGTGGGTGCGAGGCGTTGGGCTCTAACTGAACCCGAGCGAGGCATTGGGCTCTAACTGAACCCGAGCGATTGCACTTCAGGCTACGCGTTACTGAGCCCGAGCGATCTATCGATGGCTGTTAACTGAACCCGATCGAGCGATTCCTTTGCTACTGCTGCTAACTGAAGTTGATCGATGCTGCCTCTGGATGAACAGTGAGCGTTCCTGGGGGGTTTGGATGAACAGTTCCCAGTGGGGGTGGATGAATAGGACCCCGTGGCATTGCCTCTGGATGAACAGTGAGCGTTGCTGGGGGGTTTGGATGACCATTTCTCGGTGGGGGTGGATGAATAGGACCCCGATCGTTCGAGCCGGTTGGGGCTGGATGAACAGGACCCCGTGGAGGGCAGGATGAACAGGACCACCCCGTGGAGGGCAGGATGAACAGTAGATGGTGGAGGGCTGGATGAACAGTAGCCCGTGGAGGGGTGGTTGAACAGGAGCCCGTGGAGAGGGCTGGTTGAGCAGTAGCCGGTGGAGTAGCCTGCGGTGGAGGCTGGATGAACAGGAGCCCGTGGATGAACAGTCACAGGTGGAGGCTGGTGGAGGTCAACGGTGGATGAACAGTAGCCCGTGGAGGCTAGAGGGGGTCGACGGTGGAGATGAACAGTATCCCATGGAGTCCCGTTTTGCGGTACGCCACACCCCTCCCGATGAACAGGACCCCCGTTTCGACCGTAGTGCTCCAACACAAGTCTGTTTCCTCCGTTTTGCGGTATGCCACACCCCTCCCGATCAACAGGACCCCCGTTTCGACCGTAGGAGGTCCGTTTCCTCCGTTTTGCGGTACGCCAGACCCCTCCCAATGAACAGGATCCCAATTTCGAACGTGGTCGGTCGAACACAAGGCCGTTTCCTCTGTTCTGTGGTACGCTAGGCCTCGTTTCCATCGGTTGCTCCGTCCAAGCCCTCCCGATGAACACGACGACGCATTCCGTTCCGACCCAGCCGGTTGGCTCCCCATGAACACGACGACGACGATGTTTTTCCGTTCCGACCTAGCCATGTACACAAGCCCTGGCCGTACGTATGCGCGAGTAGGCGTTCGAGACCCTGCCCGTATGTACGTACGTAGCCGTATTTTCTTTCTTGCACACTGGCCGCTGTACGTACATGTACATGCTACGTGCGCGCCTCTACATCGACCAGTATGTATGTACACGTTCGTGACCAGAATGACAACGGTACGTACGCTTCGACCAGGTGGGTCCCGACTGTCAGGCACTTCCTTGCCTGTGAAGATGTAGCTGGTGGTCCCAGCAGTCAGGGGGGCGAATCGTTTTTTTTTTGCCCAGACGCACTTCCTTGCGTGCGAAGATGTAGCTGGTGGGTCCCAGCAGTCAGGGGGAAATGTTTTTTTCACGAAATACGGTGGCTCGTCCGGTGGGTCCCCGCTGTCAGGTGGAGGAATAATTATTTTGCGCGTAATAAGGAGGCACTTCCTTGCTGCAGCCGTGGACCCAGCTGTCAGCCTCTCCACGTACAGTCCACGTCCGATGGAAGCCGTTCCTTGACCATGTTGACCACGCCGCGCCGAGAGCACCAGGGCGATGGACAATGGCGAGGCCTAGGAAGGGGACGACACGGAGCCGGGGAAGACGCGGCAGTGGAAGCCCGCGCGGAGAGGAGTACGAGGGTTCACTGGTTCGGCTGCGGTGTGAGGCTGCCGTCGCCGCAGGGCCTGGCCAGCGGTGGGAATAGTAGGGGGCGGTGAGGCCTCCGCGGTAGCACAGCCAGCCACGGGAGGCAGGAGCATGCGGCACGACCGGCGCTGCTTTGGGCGGCTGGAGCAACAATACTAGAGGTTGAAGAAGCACTACGGCCGTTGGATGGACATCGTACGGTCACTGGAGCTAGAATCATTCATATTGACTAAGTTGACAAAGCACTCCGTCCCCGTCAACTTAGTAGGCCCACAAGTCAGCCTCCCACCAAGGTGGGTCCCAACCAGCAGGGGGAGTATTCATTTTTTTGTGCGTAATAAGGAGGCACTTCCGGTGGGTCCGAGCTGACAGTGGGGGGAACGTTTTTTCGCGCAATACGGTGGCCCGTCCGGTGGGTCCCAGCAGTCAGGGGGCAAACATTTTTTTCGTGAAATACGGTGGCTCGTCCGGTGGCTCCCTGCTGTCAGGTGGAGGAATCATTATTTTCCGCGTAATAAGGAGGCACTTCCTTGCTGCCGTCATGGACCCAGCTGCCAGCCTCTCCACATACAGTCCACGTCCGATGGAAGCCGTTCCTTGACCACGTTGACCACGCCGCACCGAGAGCACCAGGGCGATGGACGACGGCGAGGCCTAGGAAGGGGACGACGTGGAGCCCGGGAAGACGCGGCAGTGGAAGCCCGCGCGGAGAGGAGTACGAGGGTTCACTGGTTCGGCTGCGGTGTGAAGCTGCCGTCGCCGCGGAATAACAGGGGGTGTGGGCGAGTAGAGGGATGGCCTAGCTAGCGGTGGGAGTAGTAGGGGGCGGTGAGGCCTCCGCGGCATCACAGCCGGCCACGGGAGGCAGGAGCACGCGGCACGACGGGCGCTGCTTTGGGCGGCTGGAGCAAGAAGACCAGAGGTTGAAGAAGCACTACGGCCGTTGGATGGACATCGTACGGTCACTACAGCTAGAATCGTTCATATTGACTAAGTTGACAAAGCCCTTAGTACGCGTCAACTTAGTAGGCCCACAGGTCAACTTCCGAAATGGTGCGCCCCAGATGTCAGGGGGAGGAATCAGTTTTTAGGCAGGTGAAGCTAGAATATCCGAGATTGTAGAAGAAGCACGGCATCCGTTGGATGGACATCCAACGGCCACTGCTGCTAGAACCGTGTGTTGACTATAATAAGTTGACAAAGCCTTGCATACGCGTCAACTTCTTTTTTTAGGGGACGCGTCAACTTAGTAGGCCCACAAGTGTGTGGGAGAGAACTTATAGCCCATTTGCGATTTGTAAGAATGTACAGCTCATTTTTGAATTCTAATGGAATTTACTACAGCCCATTTACAGTTTGTTAAAAGTACAGCCCATTTTCTAGCTAGGACAACGATTAATAATTTCAACCAACCGTTCAAGACAGAATTCAATAAAATTTCCCACATTTTGATGGGATCCGAAATATTTTTATCCCGAAATTTCTAGTCAGATTAAATATAAATTTGTATTACGTAAAAATCTAACAAAACATTGCGCGTGCAATAATTAAAAATTAAGATTTTCAAAATCCATAAATAATATTTTATAAACTAATTCCGTGCTTGGTGCATTTTTTTATAGTTACTGCCCAGTTTTTATAATTACATACCATTTATTATTATTTTAAAGCCCATTTTCCTGTTAAGCCTAATGCATCTCTCCTAGGAAAGATTTGCAGCCCAGCGGGGCGAAGAATAACAACTTGACCTTGCCTGGGTATTCCTCAAAAAAAAGTATAGCTGGGCTAGCCATTTTCATCTTAAAAAAATTAATATCTGGGCTGGATATCTGTCCTGGGCTAGACGGGCCACAGCCCGCCCAGTTAATACCCTGCTCTCCTCTGAACAACAACGAAAACATCGCCAAGAAAAACTCTGCAGTGCTCACGCCTCAAAAACACAAATACTGCTCAAGCTGCTTGGTCCCAGCTGTCGGCCACCCCTTGTGCAATTCTCTCGTTTATTGACTACATAGGTTGACAATGGTGTGGGACCGTGATGTCAGGAAACCAGGAGGAAGCAAAAAAATATCGTTGTACATAATAAGGAGGCACTTGCGTACGTACGGCTATGGCCCTAGTGGGTCCCTACTATCGACCAGTCAAAATAAAGTCATCTCCTGAATTCTCATGTTCATTGACCATGTTAACAATGCTCGGCGCCACGGCGAGCGCAACAACTCGAAGGACGACGGAGAGGGCCTCACGGGCCCTACGGATGGTCTGATATAGCGCCACTGCTCATTCAGGAAGCCAGGATCATCAGACACCTATGAGCACCTTCGAGAGACTGAGACGGCATGAAACGGTAAGGTTGCGCTTGGGAGCTCTGGTTTATTTCACAACTGTATTAAGATACAAGTGTAATTTACTCGTCATCGTAAACAATGCGTAAAATACAGGCGTAATGAAACCGAGGGCCCGAGGTCTGTAAGTAAAACCGGCGGGTTACGCGTGTAATTTGAGAGACCGGTGTATATTTTACCAGTCGAAATCGACCAACCAAGCGCTTCGCCCGAGACCATCTGCTTTTATTTACAAGCGTCAGTTTTACAAGCGGTTTTGGTTGGAAAACAACGATCCAATCACGGCCTAAGATGATGAGTTGGTCGGAAGATCATATGGTTTCATGTCTAACCTACCCGACTTGTCATATAGGCTATGAATGAAACATAAGACGATGAACTTCTTAAGCACGGAAACAACAGAAGAGGGTGATCTTCCTAACAAGCAAATCACTGGCATTATTCTCAGGAAGCACGGTGAACAGCTCGTGATGCCGCATGCCACAACATTCCAAGCTCAACTTTGCAATCAAACACAAGGCCTGGCATTACATAGACAATATTCAGAACAAACTCTTAAAATATCTTACATAAGTCAACATTCATGTGACTATGCATCTCAGCAGAGTAAATATTTACTTCTGAACTGTAGACAGGAATAGGAAAAAACGATCGACATTGCTCACAGCAAAGGGCGTCCCACTCAAAAATATCAAATGCATGTCTTCTGGCTAACATCAATCAGCAAAAATTGACAAGGTTTCCAATTCCAATATATTAAACTAATGTCAACTTTGACAAGCTTTTCCCATTCAAAATATGCAATGCCTATGATTGTGGAACGGGCAGGGTTTGTCATCAGTTTGTCATCTGATAGTCCGGTGGCTCAAGGTGACGATGAATGATTAGAGAACCATTCGATGTATTGTGCATGATGTAGTATTCTTATGGAGGACACGAACCATCTAAACATTTTGTGCAGTTCCACTAAAATCAAGCTGAGCATCCCGGTGGATTTCGTATTTATATGCTGCCAGAAAACAAAGACACATCAGCACACACATGAATATTGGCCCCAGTGTCAACCCACCAATCGGTGGACTAACAAACTGAAAGTACGGTAAACAGATTACCATACCCAGATGCCCCATCATTGTTGCTTAGAGTGACATTGACAGACTTGGAGTCCTGTCCTGGCTTCTTGGTACTTGTTTGGGCACTTGTTTGCCCAGTGTTCCTCCGAACCACAAGTAAAGCAGCCATCTCTCTTTTTGTCTTCCTTCTTACCCTTCTTAATGGCCGACGCTGGCAGCACCATTCATACATATAGTCCGGTGGCTCAAGGTGACGACGAATGATTAGAGAACCATTCGATGTATTGTGCATGATGAAGTATTATTACACAAACCATCTGTACATTTTGTGCAGTTCCACTAAAATCAAGCTGAGCATCCCTGTGGATATCGTATTTATATGCTGCAAGAAAACAAAGACATAGCAGCACACACATGAATATTGGCCCCAGTGTCAACCCACCAATCGGTGGACTAACAAACTGAAAGTACGGTAAACAGATTACCATACCCAGATGCCCCATCATTGTTGCTTAGAATGACATTGACAGATTTAGAGTCCTGTCCTGGCTTCCTATACTTGTTTGGGCACTTTTTACCCAGTGCACTCCATGTGTTGTAGAGTTTCCTATGTGCTCTCTGCAGACTAGTCATGTCACCAGCGTCTACTAATACTCTGTAAAGCTTCTCGATCATTCCTTGTGTAATGTAGCGCAAACAGTGACTGCCTCTTTCTACAAAGTGGTAAGACCAACTGGACCCACTAATGCAACAGTTTTCCTTGGACACATTGGCTCCTTTTGTGTAGTTCAACTAAAATCAAAGTCGGAATAAAACCGAGCTTTAATTTTGATATCCCTGTAAGCAACAAAAGGTATAAGGGAAACAATTACTGAGAAATAACGGTTGATGACTTGTACTCCCAGAAGAAAAACATCTACTGATCTACCTTATCTTAATGGGAAACAAAGCAGGAGAGTAGCAATTCTCAATCAGTGTGATTCATTCATATTAACTGAGACATTATCTTAACAATGCATTGTTTCAACATGTATAAAGAACGACAAAGCAGAAAAGTATCATTCCTAAAACAATGCGACTGATTCATTTTAACCGAGACATTATCTTAACAATACCTTGGTTAAACATGTAGAAAGAACTACAAAGCAGGTAGTACCATTTGTAAAACACTGTAACTGATATATAATAACAGAGACATTATCTGAACAATACATTTCTTAAACATGTACTCCGGCCAATCCCTAACAGAAATGGTACTCCCGCCGATCCCTAACAAGTGTTGCAGTTTTGAACTAAGATTCAGTAGTTAATTCTGAGGAAAGTCGGTACTGACCTTTCAGGACCAAGATTTGAAACAACTCGTGAGGAAGACCTAAAAGAGATCTCAACACATATATGATCCGGTCTCCTTTTGTTCAGTTCCACCAAAATTAAGCGAAGCAAAATGTCGCAATAGCAACAAGTTGAATAGATATCCCTGTTTTAACAGAGGCAAAAAAGGAATCAATTACTGGCCAATAAAGGAGGATGAAACATGCGGCCACAAAAATCGTAATACCGCCAATCCCTAACAAGTGTTGCAGTTTTGAAATAAGATTCAGTAGTTAATTCTGAGAGTGGCATTGCTTAATTTTACCAGCGGCATTAGATTAACAAAAAGCATAAACAGTTCCAGGGGAGAGTGGGCGCAACAACAACATGGGCTTCCATCTACTTATAAAGGGCGTGATGCAGAGTTTGTTGTAACAAAGCAACAAGCATAATGTCTGGGTTGGTCCCATTTTTGTTCACTACTTAATGGGAAAAGACAGCAATACAATAGCTTCAATTCAACATTTATTTAAAACAGTACCAATACAAGTAGCAAAGCATCTCAAAACACACTGCACGATCATGTGGATGAAGGCAAGTACCAACCTGTCATGACGAACACAAGATCACGTACGAATCTGCCAACACGAATAGGAAATCCAATCTCGTTTTGTGCAGTTACTCTGAAATCAAGTGAAGTCGCCAGTGAGACATTTAAGTTTCCTATAGCAACAAGTTGAATAGATATCCCTGATTTGACAGAGGCAAAAAGGAAACAATTACTGCCGATAAAGGAGGATGAAACATGCGGCCACAAAAAGAAGCAGCTACCTTATCTTGATGGAAAACAAAGTATAGGACAGTAGCATTTCTAAAACGGTTGCATTGATTCATATTAACAAAGAAATTCTCTTAAAATAGTTCAGTAGTTAATTCTGAGAGTGGCATTGCTTAAAATACAATAGCTTCAATTCAACATTTATTTAAAACAGTACCAATACAAGTAGCACAACATCTCAAAACACACTGCACGATCATGTGGATCGGACATGGGACATGCCAGCACCATGTGCGTCCACACGTATAAATGGGTGATGCAGAGTATGTAGCCAAGCAGCATATCTGCGTTGGTCCCATATTTGTTCTCTTTGAAACTTTTTCTGATGTGAGGGCAGCAAATCTAGTCCTGCACAAACTACCCGACCCCCCAGTTTCTTTCCCTTTTCAACAAAGAGTTGCGTTCCTTACAGATGTGTGTACTGGGTTACCCCCTTTTTCCCTTTTCGACCAACAAAGCGGCTGGATAGCTAGTCTATACTACTTTCCCTCCCTCCTTTCCTCATTGAACCACGTCCTAGATTCATGCTCCACCCCACCGCACCCTTCTTTCCTCTTTGAACCAAGACCTAGATTCGACTATAGAATCGAAAAAGATCAGCATGCAGCTAGACCAATGATGGTTTCAAAGAAACATATACCTTAGGGTCGTCGGGATGTGGCAAGGCGTGCGGCGGGAGGTCGGATCTGCCCACACTACGTACGGCAGCGAGGAAGAAGGGGTCGGTGGTCCTCCCGCACAGGCGCTGGGTGAAAGAGAAAAGCGCAGCCGGCAGTGGATTGCCTCCCTCGCCGAAGGCGATAGAGTGAACGCTGCACCTCCTCCCCTTCCCGGTGCGACGGGATCCGGACGCCTCCTTCGCCAGCTGTCTATGAGGGGGTGAGAGAGACAGAGGCCACAACGCAGTCTTGTTTAGATGTGGTGAAGAGGGTGAGAGACAGTGAATATAGCAAACCCTAGCAAAGGAACGCTGAGCCTCCAGCGTGTATATATATATATATATATATATATATATATATATATATATATATATATATATATATATATATATATATATATATATATATGTAGTGCGGCGAGAGTGTGGAGAGTGCAAATCCTAGCGAACAAGCAACGAGGCTCCAGCTTATATATATATACTGTAGTACGGACTGAGCTCTGGTGCCTTAACTTCACCTGCTTTTGGCTGTATGACATGTGGGCCAGCCACATTTTGGGCCCACCTGTCATAAACCCAAAGGCAGGTGCACTAATGTCAATAAAGCTGCGTCCATATAGTACTCGTGTATACGACTAATATATAGTGGAGTGGTTTTCTTATTCTCTCCATAACAATCGTTTTAAATTGTGTAAGTACGAAACAAAACTCTTTATTTAATGTACCAGTGAAGAAAACTACTACTCCCTCTGTTCCTAAATATTTGTCTTTCTAGAGATTTCAACAAATGACTACATACGGAGCAAAATGAGTGAATCTACACTGTAAAAAATGTCTATATACATCTGTATGTGATAGTCCATTGCAAACCACTTGAAAGACAAATACTCCCTCCGTTCCAAAATAGATGACCCAACTTTGTACTAAAGTTAGTACAAAATTGAGTCATCTATTTTGGAACGGGGAGAGTATTTAGGAACGGAGGGAGTACTTCCGATGAACTAACGATCCACGCGTCCTGGTCGCACTTCCTGTCCTTCACGTGCGGTACACTACCCTCCCTAATAATCGAAAACGTGTGAGAGTGTGTACAAATAAAGAATTTTAATTTCAGTTATCGGAAATGTTTGAGAGTATGTACAGTTTGCCCTCTCTAATCTATACCTCTATACCTACTAATAAAGCAAGGTGTGTTTCGCCAATTTTTTCATCCGTTCGCCGCCGAATAGATTTTTTTTCTTTTATCCGAGGTGGTACTAAATTCTTATGCGTTTGTCTACTAGAAAAAGAATTTTCGTACATGGGTTGCGCGCTGTGGCCCAGCAAAGCTAGCCCACTTATTTGTCTGCCCATGCAGCTAGGAAAATTATATTAACCGCATTGGGCGACAAATAGTTGAAGTTTCGCACGGAACAACCAGTAATGGGCTGGCCCATTTTTCTTTTTTTTGTGTTTCTATCTATTTTTATTCTCCTTTCCCTATCTTTTTCCCTTAAATTTTATTTTCATTTTAGAATTTATTTCGTAAATTAAAAAATTCAAAAGACGTTCAGAATAATTTTTCTGTTGCAAAATTTAAAAAATTCCAAAATTTTGGTTGCTATTTTTAAAAATATTCGGAACATACAAAAAGTTGCCCTTTTTTTAAACAAATATTATTTTTCAAAATTGTTCGAGATTTCTAAGAAAATGGCATTTCAATAAATGCTCAAAATTTGAAAAATATTCTGGTTTTAGTGAAATTTTCAAAAGTAAAAAAATCTTATGAATTTTCAACACATGTCCCCATTTTTAAAAAATGTTCACAAATTCAAATGATGTTCATGTTTTTATAAAAAAGTTGGTGTTTTCAGAAAATGTTTGTGAATTTTAAAAGATGTTCCCTTTCATATTTTGTTCGCATATTTTTGGAAAGTGTACATAGTTTTTAAATAAATATTCATGTTTTCTAGAATATTCAGAAACTTCATACCTTAAAATCCCCTTGATTGAAAGGATTGATAGGAAGAGTAGATTGAATAACTCATGGGTCTTCTCTGGCGTACGGTGAGGTGACAAAAACTCTTAAATGCCATCGATCAATGAATTGGAAAATAGCGGATTGATTCCTTCACACGCGGCGAAACCGAGAAGCTAAATATTCTTTTTTGTGTGCACACGGGGGTTTTCCTTGCACGTATAATTCTCACTGACTTTAAATGCATAATATTTGATCTCCCGTTGCAACGCACGGGCATATGTGCTAGTACAAATAAAGCAAGGTGTGTTTCTCCAATTTTTTCATCCGTTCACCAGCGAAAAGTTTTTTTCTATTCGAGGTGGTACTAAATTTTTGTCCGTTCTCTATTAGAAAAGGAAAAACTCTCGAATTTCGTACATGGGCCGCCAGCAGTGTGGCCCAGCAAAGCCAGCCCGTTTATTTTCGTGCCTACGTAGGTAGCAAAACTCTATTTTTTGAACTGAGCGTCAAATAGCAGAAAATTCGCACATGGCCACCAAGCTGGGCTGACCCATTTTATTTTTCTTTGTTGTGAGTTATGTTTCTATTTTCCTTTTTCTATTTTTTTCTCTTTTTCTTTCCTGTTTCTTTTGCATTTTTCCTTTGAATTTTCATTTTCTTTTATCCTTTTTCGTATACTATTTTTTTCAAAAAAGTTCATAATATCAGAAAAAAAAATCAATTTAAAAAAATGTTCAGAATTTTGAAATATATTCCATTTTGAAAAATGTTCAAAACATTAAATCTTTGTTCTCATTCCAAAATAGTCACAAATTCGCATAGCGCAGAGGTTGGCTTGAACCATTTTCTTCTTTTTGTTCTGTCTTATGTTTCTATTTTTCTTTTTGCTTTTGTTTCTCTTTTTCCTTCCTGTTTCTTTTGTCTTTTTTTCCTTTCAAGTTTATTTTCTTTCTCCCTTTTTTAGTAAATTCATTTTTTTAAAAGTTCATCATATCATTAAAAAATCATTTTTATAAAAAAGCCAAATTTTTAAAATATATTACGTTTTGCAAAACGTTCAGAACATTAGATCTTTGTTCTCCTTCCAATATTGGTTCAGATTTTAAAAAAATCCTTTTTTTTCTTTGTGTTTTCCAAAGTTATTTGAGATTTTCCAAAAAAGTAGCATTTTAAAAATATTCCAACTATGAAAAATATTCATGTTTTAGTGAAATGTTCGTAAATTCAGAAAATTGTCTGAGTTTAAGAAAAACATTTTTAAAAATTGTTCTGAGTGTTCAAAATGTGTCTCATTTTTAAAAACAATCAGAAATTCAAAAAATATTCATGCTATTATAAAAGGTTCATGTTTTCAAATAAAATTGTGAACTTTGAACGTTTCAAATTTTGTTGTGTATTTCTGACAAAATGTAAAGAATGACAACAGAAATATTTGGAATTTTCAAAATTATTCATGTGTCCAAGAATATTCAGCAATTTTTATATTTTTTAAAGTAAATTTTTTACCAATCTGACATTGGAGTATGATCTCAAATCTTTGAGTTGGCCATTGGTTGGTAGGACTCGTGTCCTCGAGTGGCTAGCAGCACGTAGTCGGGTCTTTGAGGTCAAGATTTCGATCCTCCAACTCATCATTTTTGGGATTTTTTTCACGCCTTACAAACACAGGTCGTCTTGCAGCCTATCAGTGTGTTGGCCCATACACGAACTGATATGCGTCCCACGCGCTATTTTACGCAACTAGCTTCATATAGTAGCCCTCGCGCAGTTGGCCCAAGAAAAAAATTGTTTCATTGCACAGGCAATATTGGGCCTTAGCCGCACTCCACTACTAGGTCGTCCGAGGGAGAAATTTTTTCTTGGGCCAATAAAAGAGAAGATGTTGGTTTGGCTCGAATAAAAAAATTATGGGCACGTTAGTGCTAAAATAATCAAAAAGAATAAACCCTAATAAAGAAGGGACAATGATGTCTGGTTATGCGCTAAATATGCTAATCAAACGGGATTTATGCACTACAATTAGTAATCCATCCGATTACGCAATCGTAAAAGAGAGTGGTCAAATCAACCGTGCCCTGAAGGTCACCGCATAGCTACCAAATGAGGAGGCAGACACAACGCCGAGACTGAGGCGGACCCAGAGGAAAAAATCCACGAGCTGGATGGTTGCCGCCACGCCAACTAACCCCACCAATATCAACATCTCATGGGACAAACATGACCCGCGAGAAGACCACAACTCCTCTCTATCACACCACTATGGAGATCGTTTTTGTTGGACAAATCAATTATCTCTCCCATTGCTTCTCGCAAAGAAATAGCTCTCCCGTCGCAACGCACGGGCATATGTGCTAGTAATTATGGTTTGTTGTGTTCGGCCTAAACTTGGTCAAATTTTACAAAGTTTGACTTCAGTCAAATCTAATATGCGGAGTAAATAAAAATGGAGGGCTACTATGTCCATCCGGGTTTTTAGTCCACACCATTTTTTTAATCAAAGTTAATAGCTGGACAAATAAAATTACAGGGGAGCTGGAGACAAAGTTGTGAGAAGGCTTAGAAATCAATACAAAACTTATGCTCTTAGTACCAACGTCGATCCTTCTTCGAGGAAACATTTGGTTCATAGCCAATTGTGTGCTAAAATTGCACCAACGTGAAAGACGACTGCGTCTCCAACGCAACCAAGGTGAACTGACGAAGGATATCATCTTTGTGGGTAACAAGCAAAGAGCACTGATGCAAGACAGCTTGTTTTTCATTGAAAATCGATCAGCTTCACCAGCCGACGCAACCATGAGGCGCAACCATGAGCATCGATAGGTCATCGTGGTGATGCATCATCCATTTGGCATCAAGTTTGGGTGAGGCACCTATGAAGTTCGACAAATCCTCACTGTGGTCTGTTTCTTCTCAGTAGTCAAGCTCGAGGAAGGAAGAACCACGTGGCAGAGGACAGTGATGCGGAACAACAATGGCCATCCAATTTTGTGCAGTTCCACTAAAATTGAGGAAGACATGCCCGGGTATGGAGATACGCATCGCTGTTTCCAAAAATATAAAAAAGGGATATAGTGTTGTTACTTTGTTTTGCAACATTAACAACGACATCTCAATTGTCAATAAGAATTATGAAAAGTACACCAACAAAAAGAAGCATCATGATTATCTTGATGGGAACTAAACCAGGATACCCAAGAAAAAAAGCATTTCTTCATTTAACCAGTGATAGTATTAGATTAGCAGCAACAATAGGAGCATATGGACAATGACCGCACAACCACCATGTACTTTTTGTCGAAACAAAATGTATACCTCCACCGAGGCATAAATCAGGACAAATTTTCGAGTGGCATTTCCTCTATAATAGTAGGTGATGTTGGACCAGCCGACGAACCCTAGCTACTATACATGGGGAGCTGGGGAGTAGTCGCATAGAAGAAAACCCGCATGCAGCGACCTGGGGAGCTGGACCAGTACAAAGAAGTTATACCTCAGGTGGGCGAGATGTCACTTAGGCGGGCGGGCGGGATCTGCCCACACGACGGCAGCGAACCCGGGCGCGGAGGACCTTCGTCCGCGCCAGCGCCGGCTCCGAGAGGACGGTGCGCATCGGCTTCCTCCATCGCCGACGGCGACAACGTCAACGCTGCACCTCCTCACCTCTCGCAGCGGACGAGATTCAGCTGGATCTGTGACCACCGGTGAGGAGAGGGATAGTGTGGACACTATCATCTTGTTTTGATATGGAGAGGGTGAGAGAGCGAGACGCGAGAAACTCTATCAAACAAGAGGCTATAATGGAGTAAAACAATCTCTCCATAGCAGTGGTTTTAAATAGAATACGCGCATTCCCGGGAAAAAGAAACGAAAACTAGCGGCCAATTTTTTAACGTACCAAGAAAGAAAACTTGATCAAAAACACGCCCCCGCTTCCAGGTCGCGAGAGTCGTCGCGCACACACACATAGACATAGACATGCATATCCGTGTTTACGTAAAATTCCATTTCCATCTCCATCTCCAATCATATTTGTCCAACTGGCACATTATTTACATTGTTAATTATATACGCTGCAATATTAACGTACAGCATCTCTTGTTTGCGAGCGTCCGGACCGCTGCCACGGCCGCTCCTGACCAACCCGAACCCTCTTCATCACCCGCGCGTGCTTCCCGCCCGAAACGGTCAACGCCGCATTCATGCCCGGCCAGAGCGGACGCGGCCTCTCACTGGCGCCGGCATTGAAGCGGCGCGCCGGCCGAGAGAGCGTCGCCCGCGCCACTTCCTGGTGCACGCGACTGCTCCGCGTTCAAAGGTCGCAATAGCCGGCCACAACATGCATGTAAAAAGTTCTTGGGAGTCCGTGCTACAGCTAGCTGTCCTCCCCAACTCGTCAATCTCTTCCAGTAGTACTAGTACTCCATGGCGCGATCCATCGACAAGCAGGTGGGAAAGTTATCGTATACTCGGTTTGCGGTGAGTGGCATGCCGAGCGACCGTGTGGGGTCGAGCCATGGAGGAGGGTGAGACACGAACGCGACAGACGTGATTTAAACGTTGGTTTTGCTCGATGGCGCGATCCAACGAAAGGAAACATTGGTTTCTCTCCGTTTCCATTTTTCCTCCGGAAAAACGGAAACTTTCCACTCCATTTTCATTCCTACTCCAAGGTTGCCTCGTTACAACATTCCATCAAATACAAAGGAAAACTAACACGCATGCTGATGCATCTCAATGATTCACAGATCATAGCCAATATTTACTTCACAACTAAAGACAAAAGTTGTGAGAGCGTGTACGAAAGAAAAACTACCGATGGGGTCACTACGACTTAAACCTAAACCCTAAACAGGATTTAATTTCCTGGCCAGGTAGAACCTGTCGAAGGAAAGACGGCTGGCACCCTCGGATCATACGATGCTTTTGTGCAGTTCCACTAAAATTGAGCTGAGCATCCCTGATGGCAAAGATATTGAAGAAGTGTGATTAGAATAATAGTACTGGCATTAGTTCATGAGACATAAACTCATCACAAGTAGAAGCCGGTAGAAGTAGAGAAAGATCGACATGGAGATGGAGCTACGTGGGGAGCTGCGGCAGTGGAGCAAGCCGGCTCCAAAAGGAAGATGGACTACCTGGGACGTCGGGCTGTAACTAGAAGGGCGGTTGGGACGCGGCATCGGGCCCATACCGCGGTGACCCCTGATTGGGACGCACCGACTATGGATTTTCTCCCTCGCCGATGTCGACCGCGTCTACGCAGAACATTGTTCCCTTCCCCCAGCTGCGGGATCAGGCCGGATATGTGACCAGCGGTGTGGCCACCGTCGTTCTATGCTTGTGAAGAGAGCAACCCAAGCAAGCAGGCTTGTAGCTTAGGCTCCTGCTAGTGTATATATAGTGGTTTTCTTTTTCTCTCCATATCAACCATTTTATATTGCGTATGTGTCATTGAAGAGTGAAATGATGGTTGCTTCTTCCGATTAACTTACTGTGTGATTTGACTGCTCCTTTAGTGGGCCCTACACGTACTCCCCCTACGTGTATGCAACAGTCACACGTACACATGAACGCAAAAACGCGTGCGACGCCCTAATGCATGCATGTCCGAGCACACGACAGAACACACACGGTCACGCTCAAGTGCTCAACCTACACGTGCATGCACACACATACTCAGCCAGGGTGAGCTAGTGACCGTATAAACACTGGAAAATGTATAAATTGAGCGCAATGAGCGAATTATGAAGTCCACTAGCCGTATTTTTACAAATATACAGTGACAGACAGTGTATTTATCTCGTTTGAAATTAAGCCATATTAACCGGAGAGGAGGCAGTATGGACTAGCATTACTTTGATGTGTCCCGTCAACTTGCCGAACGAGGAGAAGCTTGCAGGACGGGAGAAGCTTGCGCGCGGTGGCTCGCAGGACAAGGAGAAACTTTTGACTAATGCAAGTTATCCTTCGCTCAGGCGGTGGACGTGCAACAGTTAATTCGGTGTGAGATTGCCAGAAGCATACACTATACTAGTACTATTATCGTTGCACTTCCCGAAGAGGCGAACAGCCAAGCGCAAAGTTTACTAGTACTACTAATATAGTCTATAGAGGTACTATACTAGTACTAGGAACCGGATAGTGGAGCGTCTGCACCCTTATTATATTTTTAAAATGTGATAAAGCAATCTTCAACACATTTGGTTCTCTTCGAGAGTTCTCGCATGTGATAATGGAAGTTGATTGCATGGAACACTCGCCACAATTCTCACTTAAGTCTGGCTCATATCCTGTTACAAATAGGAGCGCTCGATAATATTTTCTCTTTTTTTGTTATTTAGCATGTAAACAGGTCAGCAAACCTTGCGGCGCATCTTTGTGCGAACCGTGCTTGCTGCACTTTGAATGTGGCCGAGAGCTGGCTTGATGAAACACCTCGCTTCCTACTTCTTTTTTGCGGGGTACCTTGCTTCCTAGTGACCAGTGTCTTGGCTGATCGTCCTAAGAATGCTTATATATGAATAAAGCTCTCTCATTTACCCGCAAAAAAGATTAAGCCATATTAACCGGAAAGGAAGGAGTATGGACTAGCACTACTTGTTGGTGTGTCTCGTCAACTCGCAGAACGAGGAGAAGCTTGCAGGACAAGGTGAAGCTCGCTTACGCCTTTTGACTAATGCAACGTACCCTCGCCCGGGCGGTGGACATGCACCAGTTTATTCGGTGTCAGATTGCCAGAGGCATACACTGTAGTACCGAACATGCGGAGTACCATCATTATTCGACTTCACGAAGAGGCGAAGAGCCAAGCGCAAGGTTTAGTAGTATAGGGCGCACTTCATTATGATGCATTTCTCTCAATGCATTTCCACCACCAGAGAGACTTTAGACGCGTTTGGTTTAATGCTCAATTAATTAGGGCGTGGTAACCGCAATTTTCTCTTGATGTAGTACTACGGAGTGGAGTAAGTGCATGCATGTGTCTACCCGGGGTGGAAGCACCGCATGCATGTGTGTACGCATTATTTCCTCTAGTAATAGACGCCGTGCTATAACTACCAATGCTATTTTTCAGGCCAATCGCTAGTCGCCTTGGTCCCAAAGATTTTCTCTTTTTCTGAAGCGCGCTCTATAAATAGTGACAGATGGAGTAGTATGAGCGGATTCAAAGAAGAGCGTATTGATGGTTGCTTCTTCCGAGCAACTTACAGCGGGAAAGGTGGGGCTTATGATTTGACTGCTCATTACTCACTATTAATGCGGCGCAACGACCGGTCTGAGTCTCCCATGCGGCTGTGCACTACCCCCTCGGTTCTTAAATATACTCCGGAGTATTTGTCTTTCTAGAGATTTCAACGAGTGACTACTTAAATATTTGTCTTTTTAGAGATTCAAATGGACTACTACATACAGATGTATATAGACATATTTTAGAGTGTAGATTCACTCATTTTGCTCCGTATGTAGTCACTTGTTGAAATCTCTAGAAAGACAAATATTTAGGAACGGAGGGAGTACACATACGAAGCAAAATGAGTGAGTCTACACTCTAAAATATGCCCATTTGAAATTTGTAAAAAGAAAAATATTTAGGAACGAAGGAGTATAATTTTGTGCATGGCACATGGACCCGGATGCCGAAGAGGCTTCTGGCAATGCTATCAAGCTTCCAGCATTTGTTTAATAATTGACGTACTATGCAAATAATTTTCCAGCGACATGAAATTGTACAGTGGTGTGAGCTTTCAGCTTTTGTTTCGTGTGTCTTGCCATCGATGCTCTTTCGGAAACAATAAAAAACTAACTTCCTTGCTAATCAGAGCTAATATTTACATCACAACTGAAGACAAAGTTGTGAGAAGGTGTTAAATTAAAATTGATCCATGCTTTCATTGGCAGCAACGTCCCCCCAGCTCTGTCTAAATCAACAAGGCATGTTGGGAAAAAAGTAGCTGTCTGGAGCATGCAACATTCCGATCATTTTGTGCAGTTCCACTAAAATAGAGCTGAGCGTCCCTGTTCCAAAGATATTAAGTGTGATTACGATAATAGAGGACTGCTGATGAAACAATAAACACACAAATAGAAGCCGGTCACCTTTGAAGTCTCTCTTAAGACTAACTAGTTGGAGAAGATTAGGCTCGGAGTTGGATGAGGAGGATAGAGCAAAACCAATCTCCCTTTGTGTAGTCGCAATGAAATGTAGAGACGTTGCCCATGTGACATTTTGGCAGAACTGCACAAAACACTCTTAAGAAAAAAAGTGATTTGTGCAGTTCATCAAAAGGTCGCAATAGCAACGAGGTGAAATGGATAGCCCTGTTTGCAAAAAGAGGTAGAAAGGAAACAATTACTGGCCAATAACAGTTGATGACACATGCGACGACAAGAAGCATATTCCAGGGAAGATAACAACACGGTTGCGTTTGTCTAAAACGGTGTGAGGACGAGATTGCAATATGGAAAGTACGCCGGACAAACTACGTTCTGGGCAAAGAACTATGAAAGATCCACATGCAGCGACGTGGGAAGACGGGCAGTGGAGCAAGGCCGGAGGGGATACCTAGAGGTCGTCGGGATGTAACTAGGTGAGCAGCGACGGGCGGAATCTGCCCATACTGCGGCAGCGAGCAGGTGGCGTAGGCCCTACCACGCCGGAACTTGGTCAGAGAGAACGACGTGTATCACAGATCGGGACGTGCTGCCTCAGCGCCGTCGAACGGAGAAACGATGCACGTCCTCCCTTTCCGCTAGCGGACGGGATGCGGCCGGATCAGTGACCAACGGTGAGAGAGAGAGAGAGGCCACCGCAGCCTTGTGTGAGATACTCTGAAGAGAGACAAACCAGGCAGGCAGGCTCCATTGTATATAGTGGAGCGGACTACCTTTTTCTCCATAAAAATGGTTTTATATTCTGTGTACGTGCCATTGAGCGATATAAGTTTATTTAAAAATAACGCGCCAACGCATCAAGTCGAACTTTGTTTCGTGCACGCGTGGTACACGACCTCCGTAGGTAAACAACCGCTACACGCGTTCAAATTAGCACGTGGGCTGCCATTTCGTACAGAAATGAGCTCCACCGTGTACCCGCGCGGGTGTGGCTGGGCACGAAGTGTGAGTACATGCACGGTGCACCTATTCTCTTTTTGTATACGTACACCACCTACGTGGGGTTGTGTTAGAGAGATACAAACGTAGAGAGATATAGTGTGTGGGTTCGTGAGAGTTTTTTCTTGGGGGGAGGGGGTGGGGTCAACCAAAAAATGTAACATATGCAATGTGTGTGAAATAGAGTCCTGGATATATCATATGTATAGAGGGGGCGATCCACGAGAAGAGAGTGGAGGTATCATTGGCTTGAGGTGTCCATAGAATCGAAGAGAGGGATGATGTGTGTGTGTGTGCGCGCGCGCGATCGATAAAGAGTGCCATCGAATTTGTGTGTGCCCACGTCAAAGATATAGAGTGGCTGGCCTACTGGAACGTGAGAGGGGATAGGTGCAGTTTGTCTCTGTGGCATGGATACCTACCTACAGCGCTCAACTATCGGTGTGTGGTGGGGAGGGGGAGGGAGGCCTAATTAACTATAGAGGTACAATGGCTGGTATATGTGTGGAGGAGGAGAGAGGCCTACCTCATGTATTAAGGGAGATCGATCTACCTCATGTATTAAGGGAGATCGATCGGCATCGATGCATATGTGTAGGAGAGGAGTAAGGTTGGGAGAGAGACAGAGCTAGAGTGTTGGAGGGGGTGGTGGTGGAGTTGCTTCTAACAAATGGTGGGATAGGGTTGCTAGACAACCGGAGGGCACACCTGCAATATCAATAAGGGAGGGGATGGCTGCCTGTCTGTGCACGTGCATGTGAGAGACGGGTCAGGAGGCATGCACGAATGATGAGGGGGGCGATATGGATGTGGTAAGCGGACATAACTACATAGGAAGATCAATCGTCCTTTGTCAGAGAAAGGAGAGACATAACTTGTGAGGTACATCGATCGATGGGGGGGAATAGTTAAAGTCGACCTAGGTATATGTTGGGGATCGATCGGTATACATGCATGTGTGTGTTAGAAGCAAATGAGGCATGGGGAGAAGGATAGAGAGAGAGGGATGCATCTAGGAGGTGGTGCGAGAGTCATACTATATCGAGGGGGGAGAAGTGCGCGAGTACGAGATGGATGAAAAGAGTGGTGGGAGTGAGGCATGGACGGTGATAAGAGAAGAGGGGAAGCTTGTGTTTTGTGCTAGGCACACCTGGCTAGAGAGGCATATCGATCGATGTGTGCCGTAAAGAAGGAGCTGGGGGGCCTACACACACCGTGGGTGAACGACCTAAAGTGAAAAGACGAATTTGCGCGATGGAGCTAGAGAATGCTGAGGGAGGGTTAGAGGGATGTGGGCGTCTACATGCACGAGAGAAAGTTAGCGCTAGGTAGCTACAAAGATAAGAGCATTGTGTGGGTGTAAAAGACGAATAGAGATCATGCTTCATTATAAAAAGCGAATTCGGATATTTGAAGAATTTATCATAGTGTTTTAAACCGATGCATGTGTGAATATATATAACGGTGATACACATGGTGTGGTTATGAACATGTTATACTACATATAATATATTTTATCTCTACTCTTATAAAAAACGGAGTTGTTGATGATGGTGCCATCCTGCAATATAGGCCGTCCGATTTATATCTAACGGATAGGAAGGAAACTATGGCAATTTTGGAAAAAAGAAACCCACACCCCTCTCAATATTTGCAAATTAGGCCTCCCCTTGATCATGTTGATGTTCTGTGGAACGCATGGGCATCTTTCTAGTACTACGTATAACTTATAGAACATTGATCATAATTTGGGCTAATGTGTTGCTTTTGCAGCTCGGGTCTAAATATTTGTCATAATGTAGGGGGCGGGGCACT
This sequence comes from Triticum aestivum, assembly GCF_018294505.1. NCBI lineage: Eukaryota > Viridiplantae > Streptophyta > Magnoliopsida > Poales > Poaceae > Triticum > Triticum aestivum. Next base: position 531,736,560 of record NC_057802.1, on the reverse strand, counting down.
ATACTATGTGTGATAAACACGGTGTACACGTATGGAACATGGTTTAGATTATGAATATATAGTTAGTACATCAAATGTACTATTATTTGGAATCAACATCAAGTGTATTCAAAAAATAGAATTCGAGTTCATGTAGTACACATAGTTCATATCTATCTCTATAGTAATCATGTGGTGTGTTATTAAGGTAATACACGAATGACGGTTGAAGTTGGCAACAATCATGATTGTAGATTTGTTATTGAAATAGAGAAACGAATTCAAATTCAGTTCGAATTGCAGCGGTAGTATAAACATTTGGAATGCACTAAAATGTTGGTATGAGTAGGTTACATGCATTATACAGCAATCGAAAAAATTTAATTGGACATAACATGGATTCATACTGCCGAATAGCATTTAATTGCACTAAATTGTTGGTATGAGTAGCTTTAAATAGCATTTTTATAGTAAAACGGGGCAAGACTCTCTTTGCGTGGTGTGAATAGTTTTATTTTTTTTCGTTTTCTTTTTGGTTGAGGGAAGTGCGAATTGATTTGGTACGTACAAGTACAATATTACACGTTAGGCTTGTCCCTAAAATTCAACTCGCGCCTTATTATATCCCGAAAATTCAGATATCGTGCTCCCAAAACTGGCGCCTTCACAACCAGCGCCTTGCTATCCCGAGCTTACAACGCGCGCGAAAACTCCCTCCAGCTGCCAAATACCGACACACGAAATCCCCCTTCTAACCCTGAGCCGAAAGGGCCGCTAATTCAAATCGATGCGGGGTACTTTTGTAACACACCCTACATTTTGGACAAGCGCGTCCCTAAGTCATGGTTCACCCCCTCCCATCGCCTCCTTTTTGCAATTCGAAATCCCAGGCCGCCATAACCTCTCCGCTCCAGCCGCGAAACCCCACCCTCCTCCGTCCGCCACCTCACCGCTGCCCAGCCAGAGCCTCTTCCCCGAGGACGTCGTCCACCGCAACAGGTCGACGTCCCTCGTCCACCTCCCCGGATGAGGATCCGTCGTCCATCTCGTCGTCCCGCCGGTTCAGCCGCTCCGTCCTCCACCTCCAAGGAGCTGCTCCGACGATCGCCTCGTCTATCGCGGCTGCTCCATCCCCACAGCGCCGCGTTAACCAGCTCCGCCAGAACCGCAGCATCCTCACCGACTCCTCGGACAAAGCCAAGGCCTACTCGGCGCCACCAAAGAGGTTGTACACTCATCGCATCGCACCTTCTCCATAGCTCGACCTCCCGGCGCCGAGGGTGCTCCATCCCGCACCCCCATGGAGCGGCTACCTTGAAGCCGGCGCCACGGGCGACATCTCCACAGCGGCCCTCCCCCAGTGCGAGGCCCCTTCGATGGCGGCGTCCATACCAGCCGGATCTGCTGCTGCTGCTCCGGCTCTCGCTCGCTCGAGCTGCTGCTGCTGCTCCGGCTGTCGCTCGATCGCTCGCTCGCGCTGCTGCTGCTGCTCCGGCTGTCGCTCGATCGCTCGCTCGCCCAGCTGCTGCTGCTCCGGCTCTCGCTCGCTCGCGCTGCTGCTGCTGCTCTAGCTCTCGCTCGATCGCTCGCTCCCCCAGCTGCAGCTGCTCCGGCTCTCGCTCGCTCGCTCGCGCTGCTGCTGCTCTCCCCCTCGCTCGTGCTGCTGCTCTGCTCCGATTTAGCTACACTTCAGTCGACTGAATCGACTTTTGGGTTAGTCGATTTTCAGAGGGGGCTCACCGGAGTTAAGGAAGAACCACCCGCAGCGGGGACGGGGGCTCGCCGGAGAGGTACCCCACTATCTATCTGAGGGTTCAGGATGGGGGCGGGGGGCCTATAGGGCTGGCCGGGGCGGCGGCGGACCGGCGGTGGGGAGTTGTTTCGGGGCGGCGAGGCGGCGCTGGAGCCGGCGGTTCGGCCGGTGGTGGCTGGCGGCTCAGGGGGTGCAGGTTGAAGATGAACTGCAGGCCCTCCCTAAACTACATATCAAGTGCCTCTCTGCTACCATTGCGTTTAGTTTCGACAGTAACATTCAGATTCCACAGTAAATTTCAGTTTCGACAGTTAAGTTCAGAGCAACCGTTTTTACCTCATCTGTTGTAGTAGGTGGTTTTTGGTGATGTAAATTTTACATCTATTTTACATCATCTATTGGAGATGCTATTAGAATCCCACTTGAGATTGACGATGTCTGTCTTGTGCTGCTTCAGCCTTCACGTCTTACGGCTCACTGGGGCTGCTCCAACGACAGAACAATCCATCACAACAGAGCAGTGCCCTGGACATCGTCTACAGATTCCTCAGATCTTCCTCCACACCTCCGACAGCCACCTCTGCCTCAACTGCTTCAGCGACCAACCCAATGATGCTGAGGTCGACACGGCTACGGCAAAGAGGTTGTACACTTGTTGCATCACTTATTACTATACATTCATGTCGATCCATTAGGGCTATTTTGGTTCGACGGAAAAACATAGCAATAGGTAATTTTCCAATGGCACTCTACTATTCAATTATTCATGCATTTTGTTGAAAGGAATGAAGCAAAACATCCACCTGGACCTACTTTTCAAAATCCTATGCATGAAAACAAGACCAAGTGCATTAGTGGCAGAATAACATTCTAACTGTACACGCTTTCATATGGTTTCACTTTATTTTGGCCATGTTTCTTTACATTCCTCTGCTCTTCCAATTCCTGTAAACCAAACACTCAAGTTGACAGAAATCTTGTGTTTACAAATGCTCCGTTTACCATGTGCATTCCTATCCTATTCCGGTGTTTTTCCTATCCCTGCGTTTTTAGAATCATGCAAGCCAAATGATGTAACACCCCGGATGTAACTTTCCATATTTGTAACTCCGACTCTTGCCATTTCCGGCTTTGTGTTATGATATTCCCTCCGTGGTCGGGTTTTGTTTTTCGTTTTGTATTTTGCTTTGTCATGCATTTCATACCATGTCATCATGTGCATTGCATTTGCATACGTGTTCGTCTCTTGCATCCGAGCATTTTCCCCGTTGTCCGTTTTGCAATCCGGCGCTCCTATCTCCTCCGGTGCACCCCTCTTGTTTTCTTTCGTGTGCGGGTGTCAAACATTCTCGAAATGGACCGAGGCTTGTCAAGTGGCCTTAATATACCACCCGGAGACCACCGGTCAAGTTTCGTTCCATTTGGAGGTCGTTTGGTACTCCAACGGTTAACCGGGCATCCGCAAAGTCCATTTATGTGTCCAGCCAAAACCCCCTCAAAAACCAGCCCAAAACCCACCAAACTCTCTTCCATGCTCTAGGTCGTTCGATCACGATCGTGTGGGCGAAAACCGCACCTCATTTGGAGCCTCCTAGCTCCCTCTAGCTATAAAAGAGCATTCCCTCCCGTATACAAACACAGTCCAAACCCTAACCCTCGTCCCTCTCCGCCGCCGGACACGTCCGGGCGGAGCCGGACGCGTCCACCCGCGCCGCCGCCACGTGGCACGCAGCCGTTCGTCGCCGCCGCCGAGGCCCACGGGCTCGCCCGCGGCCCGCCCGAGCCCAGCGCCGCCGCTCCTCCCGGCCCGCGCACCCGCGCGCCGCCCCGCGCGCCGCCGCCGGCCGACGCCGCCCCGCCGCAGCCGCCCGTCGCCGTTCCCCCGCGCCGCCGCCGGCGGCCATCACCGTCGCCGGCCCGAGGCACCGCCGCCTCCTCCCCTCCGACGCCCTCCGGCCTCCTCCCCTTCCTCCATCGCCGGCCCCGAGCCCGAGCTCGAGGAGCCCGGCCAGATCCGATCGAGAGATACTGTAGCGGTTGACTTTCTCCCGATCCCGTTTTTTTCCTAAGTCTTTTTCTGTTGCGATATGTGCCCATGTTCCTCATTGCATAAATCGTTGCATGTAGCTCCGTTTCACGCGTGTAATATGTCAAATTGTTCGCCTCGTGATGCTCTACATTTTGTTCAATTGCAACATGTTCATTAGAGGTCATCTTGATGCCCAAATCTCTGTTGCAAAAGGGCTAGTTGCTGTTATCTTCTGGTTCTTATCAGAACTTGGAGATTTGTCATTTTTGTATCATTTACTCTGTGCATCTTATGAGCATGAGCTCTACATGTGTTTTGTTCTATGCCATGCCATCTTTCCAAGGGTGTATGACATGTACTTTTGTGATCTCTGTGGTGACTAGCACAAGCATGCAAACTAGGCTCCGTAATGTTTCTGATTTCAGGGTCTTAGTGATTTCTCTAAGTCCTTGTCTCCTGTTATTTTGTTGTCATGTAAACTTGATGCTACAGAGAGATCCATGCATATTTTAGAGATGTTCAGTAAGGATGTTTTGTAGATATAGTTACAATTGATCCATTACTGCCCTTGTTTGTAATTATGGAGTACAATAGCATGACTCAATCTTGCTCTACTTTTGCTATAAAATATTTCTGGCAGATTCTTAACATGATGTTCATTTTTGCCAAGCTTATTGTAGTTGATCCATACATGGTATGTACTTGCTCTTGACATGGTTAGCTTCATAAACATGCCATATTGCTGTAGGTATGATTGGTTTGTCATGAATTTCTCTGTAGTGAGTGCATCAAGCTCACAAAGAGGCCTACATATTATTGTTTCTGCCATGCTCTGTTTTCTGCCAAGTCTGAAACCTGATAACGAAACTTGCTATGTTTACAAGCTGGCCATCATATCTTATGGTCCTTTTTGGCGTATGGTCAGTAAGGGACTTTTGTCATATGCTTTTAGTAGAATACTTTCATGCCTTGTTTTGCTATGTTAAGTTCCTGTAGCATATTGTTTTCGTGCTCTGAACATTGCTACCTGATGCTGTTTTCTGCCATGTTCAGTAATTTCACCAAGTCTGTGAACCTGTTATCTTTTGCACTTTTTCCATGCTTGTTTGAGCTTGATATGTTCTGATCTAGCCGTAGCTCAGTGTTCATCTTTTGTCAAGCATCTCCTGTAGATTACTTTCATATGCTTTGTTGCTATGTTGGAGTGCTGTAGCATTGTCGCGTGTTGCATTTTAAGTGCTATCATGCTGTTAATCGCAGATTCTTGTCATTCTTGTTTTGCTTGCCATTTGCAAACCGTGCATCCGTTTCCGGTGATCTTTATATCGATTTCGACCGAAATCATCTCATCTTTCCAGTGGCATGCTTGGTTTACCAATTTACTGCCTTGTTCATCATTTTCCCTCCGGAGCACGCATATGCATCGCATATCATATCTCGCATATCATACATGTTTTGCATCATGTTGCTTCTGCATTTCTCGTGGTTGATTGTGGTTCCGCTTGTTTGTGTTCTTGTCTTGGGTAGAGCCGGGAGATGAGTTCGTGAATGAGGAACCTGTTGAGTACGCTTACGAGGATCAAGCTTTCGACAACTCTGAGAACCTTGCAGGCAAGATGACCACCCCTCGAAATCACTTCTATCTTTGCTTTGCTAGTTGTTCGCTCTATTTCCATGCTATGCTACCTATCACTTGCTATATCATGTATCCCATATTGCCATGTCAGCCCCTAACCATCCTTTCCTAGCAAACTGTTGTTTGGCTAAGTTACCGCTTTTGCTCAGCCCCTCTTATAGCGTTGCTAGTTGCAGGTGAAGTTGAAGTTTGTTCCATGTTGGAACATGGATATGTTGGGATATCACAATATCTCTTATTTAATTAATGCATCTATATATTTTTGGTAAAGGGTGGAAGGCTCGGCCTTACGCCTGGTGTTTTGTTCCACTCTTGCCACCATAGTTTCTGTTATACCGGGATTATGTTCCTTGAGTTTGCGTTCCTTACGCGGTCGGGTGATTTATGGGACCCCCTTGACAGTTCGCCCTGAATAAAACTCCTCCAGCAAGGCCCAACCTTGGTTTTACCATTTGCCGCCTAAGCCTTTTTCCCCCGGGTTTTCTAGAGCCCGAGGGTCATCTTTATTTTAACCCCCGGGCCAGTGCTCCTCTGAGTATTGGTCCAACCTGTCAGTCGCCGGTGGCCACCAGGGGCAACTCTGGTCTGGCCTATCGGAAGCTTGGACAATCCGGTGTGCCCTGAGAACGAGATATGTGCAGCTCCTATCGGGATTTGTCGGCACATTCGGGCAGCATTGCTGGTCTTGTTTTACCATTGTCGAAATGTCTTGTAAACCGGGATTCCGAGACTGATCGGGTCTTTCCGGGAGAAGGTTTATCCTTCATTGACCGTGAGAGCTTATGATGGGCTAAGTTGGGACACCCCTGCTGTCGTGGAGTTGTCACGGCAGATGTCCTCGAGCTAGGACTTAGTCGTGGAGCCATCGCAACTAGGAAGCTTGAAGGGGTTAAGTGGGACAAGGAACACGAGGGTTTATACTGGTTCGGCCCCTTACGGTGAAGGTAAAAGCCTACGTCCAGTTTGAGGTGGTATTGATTAGGGTTTCGATGACCAGGGAGTTTATCTGCTATGCCTGGCTCTTGATGAAATCTTTCTCATCCCTAAACCGCTGCTGGGTCGTCCCTTTATATAGGGAGGCTGATGCCCAGCAGCTCTCAGAGTCCCGGCCGGCTCATAAGAGTGTCCGGCTCGGACTCTCAACTATTCTTGCCTTACACTACAAGTTCTACCATGATAATGATTGCAACTACGGGCCTTAAGCCGTATCCGGGTCTTAAGCCCATCTCTGGCCCACCGTCTTCAAGCTTAGCGTCGGGCTTCTGGCGATGACCATTATGAGTAACCCGGCCCCTTCTGGCGGGTGACTCTAAGGTCTATATCCTCAACATTAGGCCCCAGATTGATTTGAGCCGGCTCATGTCAATCTTCAATCTTTTCGATAGAAAAACTCCGGCTTACAATTATGTGAAGGCCATAACCCGGCGTGATGTCATCCTCTGGACTCCGGGTAATCCGCCGTGACGTCATCTTCCATTAAATCCGTTTTCTACTCCACCAGATCCGCAACGGATCTTATCTTTACTGCCATCCCGAAAATCGAGGCGTTTCGTGGGGAGATAACCACGCCGTGGTCTCCTCGTTTCTCGCGCCCACTTATGAGCTTGCCCTTATAAATAGGCCGGCCCGACGGGCCTTCAGCCACTTCTCTCTTCTTCGTCTTCTTCCTCGCGCCACTGCTCCCCTGCTCGAGCTCTGCTGCTGCCGCCGCCGCGGGTCTTCTCGTCGTCACCAACTCAGGCCGCTGCATCACCCTGATTTGACCAGAGAAACGCGACGACCTCCGCGACTCACCAGCCTCTGTAAGTTTCGTCTGCCCTGTAGAACAGATCTGCAGTAGGGTTCGTCCTGTTCTTCACCGTCGCCCACGAGCTCCGGTAGTTTTCATTTTTACTGCCTGTCTTTGATCTTAGCCTTGTATAGAACCACAGCGGTAACCGTTTAGCACCCATTTCACATACAAGTAGCCCTGTTTTTACTGCATAAGAGCCTTGTTCGAACTCAAGAACTCCCTCGCATCTGTTTCTAGGTCTAGAAACTTTTCTTTTGCCCGACCATTTTGATCCAAAATATTTACCGCAATGCGTGAAACCTGTTTTCACCATACTTAGTAAAAAACTGCCCTCATTGAGTCATGGCGGTTTACATTTCCGGCTTAAAGAAACCACACGCCGTAGAACCTTCCGGCTCAGAGGAAGGCACGCGCCGTAAAATTTTCCGGCTCACTTACAACAAGGCTGTAGACGACTTGAATTACCCTCAAGCACACCAGCGGCATAGATAACCCGATGCACTCAGACATATATCATTAGTCCCCTCCATAAGCCGCCATCTTAAACCTTACCTTGTAAGTCTCCTCCGGCTCATTTTTAAACCGGACATTTTCCCTGTGTCATAGGCTTCCAACAGTCACCATGCCTCCCAAAGCTCCTAAAGCCTCCATCACTTGCAACTGGATGAGGTCCAATGTCACCAACGAGACGTTAGCAGATTTTGTCAAGTCTGGCTATCTGCCCAAGAAGGACGTCATGTCCTATCGTGCCCCCGACCCATCAGAGGAGAGACCACAGCCAAGGGACGGGGAGGTGGTCATTTTTGCGGATCACATGAGCCGGGGCTTCGCACCGCCCGGCTCAAAGTTTTTCAGAGACGTTCTGAATTTCTTCGATCTGCGGCCTCAGGACATAGGACCCAACTCAGTGTCCAATATGTGCAACTTCCAAGTGTTCTGCGAGGTTTACCTTGGAGAAGAACCCAGTCTGCTGCTCTTCAGAGAGCTTTTCTATTTAAACCGTCAGAACGAGTGTGCCAACGGGCCAAGTTTGGAGCTAGGCGGCATCTCCATTCCAGCGGCGGAGGGACTGCCTTTTCCCTTACGCAGAGCCGCCAAGCCACCCCAAGGACTGGAATCTGACGTGGTTTTACTGCCAAGACACGTCGCCGGCTGATGAGAGTCCGTTGCCCGGCTTTCGACCCTCGCGTCTGGAGCCGACTCACCCACTGTCAAACAAGCTGACTCAAGCGGAGCGCCAACCTCTGCTCCCCACCATCAACAAGATCAAGGCTCTCCTGGGCAATGGTCTCAACGGAATCGATCTGGTCCGGGTCTGGATCTCCTGGCGGGTGATCCCATTGAGCCGCCGCCCCGGCTTAATGTGCGAGTACACAGGCCGAAAGGATGACCCCCAGAGACACAGCCGCAACGATCTTCCTGAAGATGTTGCAGAGGATATGACCAAGGCTCTCTTGAACGAGAGCCTGGCAGACTGCGGGAGGACCGGGTTAGCCCCCTTCTGCAAGACCAACCCAGCCTCGGCGGTAAGCCGCTGATCTGAACATCTTATCTTCTTCTGTATATAACTTTCATCTGAATCGTTTTAAGAAATCATCATTGTACTTTTCAGGCTGATGACAAGTTCTGGCGGGTCAAATATGACCATGAGGCGGCCAAGAAGGCCAGAAAGGCGAAGAAAGCTGCCAAGAAAGCCGCCCCTCGCAAGAAAGGAAGTAGGCCTACTGCTTCAGAGCTGATGCAACTAAGCGACAGCTCCGAGTCAGAGGTAACCCCTGGGCCTGTAAGTCCTTGTTGTATCTGTTGTTTATTTCTGTCCGCCTTACCAATATTTGTTCATCAATAGGACGACACCGGAGCAAGTAACCCGGTGGTTGAAGAGGTAACGATACTTTCCTCCGACTCGGAGCCCTTGCCACGGCTGAAAATCCGAAGGGTAACCCGGAAAGTAAGCTTTTCACGTCCTTTAGCTTACCAAGACCCTCAATTTATTTTGAAGCGACAGGTTCATGAGAGCCGGCGGCACACCCGGACCGACAAAAACATTGACCTCTCCTCCGGGTTACCTGACGCATCAAGGAAACGCCGGACCGAGGTGATCTCAAAATTGTACCCTTTTCATCCTTTGGCAGGTGTTATACGTCAACCGCTCAACTCTTCTGACTCAAACTATCAGGAAACCTCCCCCTCTTCCGGCGACTCTATGCAGTCAAGTCTGCCGGCTTTCAAGACCGTGCCCGGGTAATGATAATCATCTCATGTTGTACTTTGTCTTTACTTACACTATTGTGCTTAACCTTTCTGTCTTTTCAGTGCCCAGGCCAAACTCACCAAGAGGGCGAAGAAGACCAAGCCGGTCGAAGTGCCGGATTTGCCTGAGCCGGAGGTAGCAGGTTAAGAACCGCCAGCTGCCTCCTCTCCCGAAGCCACCGCTCCAACCGACAAGGCAACTGCAGAGGCTTCTGTTAACCCGGAGGCCTCCAGCTCGGCTCAACCAGCAAATGATCCGGACGTGGTAATCACCCGGACGGAATTTGTTGAGCCGGGGAGACCTACCGCGCTGGCCAAGTGCTCCGCCAAAGGGGAGCTGCTAGAGTCCCGCCGGGTTAACCTGGACCTCACCGACTACTCCAATTTGAACATTGGAGAGATCGTCTCCGGCTTCGTCAGCCAAGTGCACAAGAGCCGGGACGCAGAGATTGCCATGGTGAACCAGATCCAGCAGAAATCTGAGGTATTATTCTTCTGTCCTATTACTTACTGCATAGTTACCTTCACCATGCTAGCCCCCAAGTCGACGACTTATGATTGAGTATGTTGTAGACTTAGGTTCCGGCTTATTTCCATAAGCCGGTAGTTTGTAGATAGGAACGTTCGATATGCATTAGCCCCCAAGTGCCAAGTGTCTTTGCTTGGAAAACGCTTGGGACTTTAAATTTGCATAGTAACTGTTCATGCCATAACCCGGAAATTTATGCAGGCTGCTGGCAAGAAGTTTGAGGCTGACATCTCTGATCTCAAGAACCGGCTGAAGATGCAAGAAATGGAGACCCGGAAGGCAAATGCCAAATTCGTGTCCAGCATCGCCGCGCAAGAAAAGCTGAAGATGGAGTTTGACGCTGAGCGGAAGGCTTGGGCCGAAGAAAAGGCCGCGCTGGTGAACCGGGCTGAACAGGCGGAGAAGGCTCTCTCCGAGAAGACCGCCGAACTCTCCGGCTTAAAGCGCCAAGTGTCCCAGATGGCTGCCGCAATCTTCGGTAAGTCATCTCACCGGCTTTCATCAAGTTTAGAATCTTTATATCTCATAACTCATCCTTGTCGACGGCTTATCTTATTCTGTTAAACAGATTCCAGAAGCGCCAACCTCAACCAGAGCGTGGTGACCAAGCTGAAGGCCGTGTACACCCTGGTGGAGCAACTCTACACCGGGTCACAGCGTGCCTTGGCTGTGGTGGCCCTATCCAACGAGGTGCCGACTCACCTGGCGGAAGTTCTTCGCCGGCTCGCCGTTCTGCCTCAACGTATCCAAGAGCTGCGACGGGCCTCTGCAAGAGCCGGAGCGATCGCCGCGCTGAGCCGGGCCAAGGCGTTCCTTCCAGAGTTAGACCCGGCGGACATCTCCCTCGGCTATCCAAGTTTGAAGGAAGACGGCACCGCCTTCGATCAGAAGGACTTCGCAGCTTGCGTGAAGGCCGTACGCCCGGTGGCCACTCTGATTGGCAATGATACAGATCTGACCAAGTATCAGCCGGGTTACGATGCAGAAAATCAGAGGATCCCCACTCCGCGCTATGAAGCCCTCAGCTTAATCCCGCCGGCTCGTCAGCACACCTTCGCCTCGGAGATTGACCCGGCCGGGTTAATTGACGAGGAAGCTCAATTCGAAGCTCTCAGCGGCATCGACTGGAAGTCATCAACTTTCCAGGTCTTGGAAACAGCCGGAGGAGAAGAGAGGGACGAGCCGGAGGCTTCAACCCAACAAGCGTCGTAATTCTGCTGGCGGTTTATCAAACAATGCCTCACCCTTTTGGACTCAACGAGTCTTGTAATAGAGTAGGACCAACACTTTATCTTTGCCGTGCCATCGTGCACGCCTTGAATGCTTGAAGTCTATTGAAGTTGTCTCCTTTATATGTCTCCGGGTCATAATTGATCATTCATTTTCCTTAAGCTCAAAATAATTGCCTTTACCTATCCTGCATAAAAGGACAAATCACAAGTCTCTAGGCGGCTTACCGCCCTGAGAATCATATGTTTTAGATATATAACCCGGAATATGAATCAAAAAAGACTGGTCCTCAATTATGTCCTTAATACAGCCGTATAACACACTTAGCGGTCTGCAAGCATACTTCCGGCTTAAATAACCCGGTAATAAGGTTGGTACCTCAATTCCGGTTTACCTATCTTAATAACTAACACTGCGAATCAATGTTAAGCCGGCAAAGCGAAACCCGGCTGTACACACTTTGAAATAATCAGAAGAAACTTGCTATAAAGCAGGAGAACTTAGGGGCTTCCGGTTCGAATACGACCAGAGACCCGGCCCAAAGGGGTTATGCTAAGATTCGAATACGATCCTATAGCCCCCAGTGGGTGTGGCGATGCCAATCAAGAGGGTATCGACAGCTATGTTCTCTTTGGTTCGAATATGACCCATGTTTGAACAGGAAGCCCCCAAATGACTTTAAGAATTGTTTAACGACGCTGGTTCGAATACGATCCACGTCGGTTCTCAAAGGGGTTAAACTAAGATTCAAATATGATCAAAGAAAACTCCCCAATGAGCTCGGCACTTTGCCAATCAAATGGGTATCGACAGCTATGTTCTCTTTGGATCGAATACGACCCATGTTTGAACAGGAAGCCCCCAAGTGACCTTATTGCTTACGGCTAGATTCGAATACGATCATAAGCCGGATCCTCCTTCGAGTTATCATGTAATTTTGTGATGAAAACAACACGTGCATATTTGGAGGAGAAAAAAGGACAGAGGTCCTGCTTTATTGCTTATCATAATATATACATGGCTGAGAGAAATATGTACATTTATGAGAGCCGGTGGCTCAAGTGTAGTAAGGCCGAAGCTGAGCTATGTTCCACGGCCGACGGGTCTCTTCCTCCGACTTACGTGAATCTTTGTGCTCCCGAATGTCAATGAGGTAATATGACCCGTTGTGCAAATTCTTGCTGACCACAAAAGGCCCTTCCCAAGGCGGGGATAGCTTGTGCGCATCTGTTTGATCTTGGACGAGCCGGAGCACGAGATCACCTTCCTGGAAGACCCGGGATTTAAACCGGCGACTATGATAACGGCGCAGGTCTTGTTGGTAAATCGCTGAGCGAGCTGCTGCCACATCACGCTGTTCGTCCAACAAGTCAAGAGCATCTTGGCGCGCCTGTTCATTGTCCGCCTCAACATAAGCCGCCACTCGAGGTGAGTCATGACGGATGTCACTGGGGAGGACTGCTTCTGCCCCATAAACCATGAAGAAAGGCGTGAAACCTGTAGACCTGTTAGGAGTAGTGTTGATGCTCCATAACACGGAGGGCAACTCCTCCACCCAACAACCCGGCGTCCGTTGCAAAGGGACCAAAAGCCGGGGCTTGATGCCCTTCAGAATCTCCTGATTAGCTCTCTCAGCTTGACCATTGGATTGAGGATGAGCCACTGAGGAAACATCAAGTCGGATATGCTCTCGTTGACAAAACTCTTCCATGGCGCCTTTGGATAGATTGGTGCCATTGTCAGTTATAATGCTGTGCGGAAAGCCAAAGCGAAAAATCACCTTTTTCATAAATTGAACCGCCGTGGCTGCATCACACTTGCTAACTGGCTCAGCTTCCACCCACTTTGTGAATTTGTCAACTGCCACCAAGAGGTGGGTCTTCTTATCCTTGGACCTTTTAAAAGGCCCAACCATATCAAGCCCCCAGACCGCAAAGGGCCAAGTAATTGGGATCATCCTCAGCTCCTGAGCCGGCACATGAGCCCGTCGTGAGAACCTTTGGCAACCATCACATTTACTGACCAAGTCCTCCGCATCAGCATGAGCCGTCAGCCAATAAAAACCATGGCGAAAAGCCTTGGCCACAAGAGACTTTGAGCCGGCGTGATGGCCACAATCCCCTTCATGAATCTCACGCAAGATCTCTTGACCTTCCTCAGGGGAGACACAACGCTGAAACGCTCCTGTAACACTGCGGTGATGCAACTCGCCATTGATAACAATCATTGACTTAGCCCGCCGGGTTATTTGTCTGGCCAAAGTTTCATCCTCAGGCAACTCTCCCCGGGTCATGTAAGCCAAATAGGGCATTGTCCAGTCCGGTATGATGTGGAGAGCCGCCACCAGTCGTGCCTCCGGGTCAGGGACAGCCAAGTCTTCCTCTGTAGGCAGCTTAACAGAAGGGTTATACAGGACATCCAGGAAAGTATTAGGCGGCACCGGCTTTCGCTGAGAGCCCAGCCGGCTTAGGGCATCAGCCGCCTCATTCTTCCTGCGATCAATGTGCTCTACTTGGTAGCCCTGAAAGTGCCCAGCAATGGCATCAACTTCGCGGCGATAAGCCGCCATGAGAGGGTCCTTAGAGTCCCACTTGCCTGATACTTGTTGAGCCACCAAGTCTGAGTCACCGAAACACCTTACCCGGCTCAAGCTCATCTCCTTAGCCATCCGAAGACCGTGGAGCAAGGCCTCGTACTCAGCCGCATTGTTAGTGCAAGGAAACATCAACTGTAGCACATAATGGAACTTGTCACCTTTAGGGGAAGCCAATACGACTCCAGCCCCCGAGCCCTCCAACTGCCTGGACCCATCGAAGTGAATAGTCCAATATGTGTTATCCGGCTTTTGCTCGGGCACTTGTGACTCTGTCCAATCATTGATGAAATCCACCAAGGCCTGAGACTTAACAGTAGTGCGTGGCACGTATTTCAGACCATGGGGTCCGAGCTCTATGGCCCACTTAGCCACTCTCCCTGTGGCCTCTCTGTTTTGAATGATATCACCAAGAGGGGCAGAACTGACCACAGTTATGGGATGACCCTGGAAATAATGCTTAAGCTTCCGGCTTGCCATGAACACACCATAAACAAGCTTCTGCCAATGTGGATACCGCTGTTTGGACTCGATAAGCACTTCGCTGACATAATAAACCGGCCGCTGAACCGGATGCTCCTTACCCTCTTCCTTGCGCTCCACCACCACAGCCACACTGACGGCTCGTGTGTTCGCCGCCACATACAGTAATAAGGGCTCCTTATCAACTGGAGCAGCAAGGACTGGGGGCTCTGCCAGCTGCTTCTTCAAATCCTCAAAAGCGGTATTAGCTGCATCATTCCAGACAAAGTTATCAGTTTTCTTCATCAACTGATATAATGGCATGGCCTTCTCACCCAAACGGCTTATAAACCGGCTTAAAGCAGCGATGCGACCCGCCAAGCGCTGAACGTCATTTATACACGCCGGCTTAGCCAGGGAGGTGATGGCCTTGATCTTCTCCGGGTTAGCTTCAATGCCTCTGTCAGAAACCAAAAAACCCAAGAGTTTGCCTGCAGGAACACCAAAAACACACTTGGCCGGGTTAAGCATCATCTTGTAGACCCGGAGATTATCAAAGGTTTCCCTTAAATCATCTATCAGGGTTTCCTCCTTTATGGATTTAACCACAATATCGTCCACATAAGCATGAACATTGCGCCCAATCTGGTTATGAAGACAGTTCTGCACACAACGCTGATAAGTCGCCTGTGCACACTTGAGTCCAAAGGGCATAGACACATAGCAGAAGGCTCCAAAGGGAGTGATGAACGCCGTCTTCTCCTGGTCCTTAACTGCCATTTTAATCTGATGATATCCGGAATAAGCATCCAAGAAACTTAAGCGCGCACAACCTGCCGTAGCATCAATAATTTGATCAATACGGGGAAGGGCAAAAGGATCAGCCGGACACGCCTTGTTTAAGTCCGTGTAGTCCACACACATCCGCCAAGTGCCGTTCTTCTTGAGTACGAGCACCGGGTTAGCTAACCATTCTGGGTGAAAAACTTCAACAATAAACCCGGCCGCCAAGAGCCGGGCCACCTCTTCGCCAATAGCTTTCCGCCTCTCTTCATTAAACCGCCGAAGGAACTGCCTGACCGGCTTAAATTTCGGATCAACATTGAGAGTGTGCTCAGCAAGTTCTCTAGGTACACCCGGCATGTCAGACGGCTTCGATGCAAAGATGTCCCTATTCTCACGGATGAACTCGATGAGCGCGCTTTCCTATTTTGGATCCAGATTGGCACTGATGCTAAACTGCTGAGATGAATCTCCTGGAACAAAATCAACAAGCTTAGTTTCATCAGCCGACTTAAATTTCATCGCCGGCTCATTTTCCGTAGTCGGCTTTTTCAGAGAGGTCATATCTGTTGGGTCAACATTGTCTTTGTAAAACTTCAACTCCTCTGTTGCACAAACAGATTCTGCATAAGCTGCATCGCCTTCCTCACACTCCAGAGCCACTTTCCGGCTGCCGTGAACCGTAATGGTCCCATTGTGACCCGGCATCTTGAGCTGTAAGTACACATAACACGGCCGTGCCATGAACTTGGCGTAAGCCGGCCGCCCAAATATGGCATGGTACGGACTTCTTATCTTAACCACCTCAAAGGTCAATTTCTCCACCCTGTAGTTGTTCTCATCTCCAAAGGCCACTTCCAACTCGATCTTGCCGACTGGATAAGCCGACTTACCAGGTACCACACCATGGAAAATAGTGTTGGACTGGCTGAGGTTCTTATCAATCAACCCCATACGACGGAACGTCTCATAATAGAGGATGTTGATGCTGCTGCCTCCATCCATGAGCACCTTAGTGAACTTATATCCTCCCACCTGAGGAGCCACCACTAAGGCCAAGTGGCCCGGGTTATCCACCCGGGGAGGGTGATCCTCCCTACTCCACACTATAGGCTGCTCAGACCACCGCAAGTAGCGTGGAACCGCCGGCTCAACAGCATTCACAGCCCTCTTATGAAGCTTCTGATCTCGCTTACACAGACTGGTGGTAAACACATGATACTGTCCACCGCTAAGCTGCTTTGGATTGGTCTGATAACCCCCCTGCTGCTGTTGATGACCCTGGCCAGACTGCTGATTAAAGCCCCCTTGACCGTTCTGAGGATTAGAATTTGAGCCGCCGCCCGGGCCATGAAAGCCGCCGGCGCCTGAGCCGCCGCCCGGGCCATTGTAATTCTTAAAGGCCTTCATGATTGCACAATCCTTCCATAGATGGGTAGCTGGCTTCTCTCTAGAGCCATGCCTTGGACAAGGCTCATTCAACAGCTGCTCCAGCGTCGGGCCTGACCCGCTGGCTCGGGGAGGGGGCCTCCCCTTGCGTCGCTGGTTATTACCTTGTGAGCTGGCGTTGGCTACAAACTCTAGGCTGCCATCGGCCTTGCGCTTGCCTCCTCCTTGGTTTCCCGGGTTATGCTGAGGACCCTTGCCATTGCCATTCTTCTTTCCCTTCCCTGCCCTTTCATCATCTGAAGGGGGATCCTTGGTACCATCAGAATCGACGTACTTGACAAGAGCCGCCATTAGTGTACCCATATCATTGCAGTCGCGCTTAAGCCGCCCGAGTTTCATCTTCAGGGGCACGAAACGACAATTCTGCTCTAACATTAAGACTGCAGAGCCGGCATCCATCTTATCTGATGAATGTATGATCTCCTTGACCCGGCGAACCCAATTCGTCGTGGATTCACCCTCCTGCTGCTTACAGTTAGTCAAATCCACAATTGACATAGACTGCCTACAGGTATCCTTGAAGTTTTGGATGAACCGGGCTTTCAGCTCAGCCCAAGACCCGATGGAATTCGGTGGTAGCCCTTTCAACCAAGTGCGGGCAGTCCCATCCAACATCATGGTGAAGTACTTGGCCATTGCCGCCTCACTGACCTCCAGCAGTTCCATGGCCATCTCGTAACTCTCGATCCAGGCTGCGGGTTGTAAGTCAGCCGTGTAATTGGGCACCTTCCTAGGGCCTTTGAAGTCCTTGGGTAGACGTTCATTGCGGATAGCTGGCACTAAGCAAGGGACACCCCCAGTCCTGGTAGGGATACCCACGTCGACGGAAGTCGTCGGATAAGCCGGGGGAGTCTGGTAAGCCGTCAACTGAGGCACCTGCTCCGCCTCTTGCCGCGCTCTGTCTTGGTCTGCTGCGTGAAAGGCTCCATTATGAGCCGGGCCATGGCCAGGGGGCGGGTCATGGCGTCGGACGTTACTTGAGCCGGTCGCTGAGACCATGTGTCTGCTGTAACTCGGGCTCCGGCCTGGACGAGGGGTCGAGTGGATCCTGTCCCGGCTGTAGGAGTACGCCTCTTGCTGCGCCAGTGCTGTCTGAAGGAGTTCCCTGACCCGGCGGGTTTCAATAGCCGTCGGAGAGTCGCCGTCGACTGGGAGAGCCGCCAGCCGTGCTGCCGCGGCGACCATGTTCTCCAGCGGGTTATTATAATGACCCGGTGGTATTGGCACGTACTGAGGCGGGGCAGGGGGCACCTGGGGAGGCCCCATCACTTGTGGCTGAATAGGGGTCCCAGACCCGGGCACTATGACCCCTGGCGGGTTACTAGACCCTGCACCTGGCGTGTTGAAGAGGTTGCGTGGATCGTAAACCGGAGGGAGTCGAGATTGGGCCTTTTGATGCCTCCTTCTCAGGACCTCATTGGACGCGTTTTGATCCATCGTGAGCCGGAAGGACTGCGCTTGAATCAACTGGGTTTGGGCATCGAGAGCCGCCCTCTCCGCAGCCATCCTGATCCCTTCTGCTGCCAGATCCTCCTTAGCTTTCACTAGATCCAACTTTAACTGTGCCACCTCCGCATCATGCTGAGCTTGATCCGCCGGGTCAACCGTGGCGGTTAACAGGGCCGTCATCTTGTCCGTGAGATCCATTAGCACCTGAGCCGGCGAAGGCACCGGGTTTCCCGCTCCAGCAGCAGGGTTCTGAACAGGCTGCGCACCGGCCATGAAGATTCCAACCCGGCTTGGCGGCTCAAACGGGTCCGGAATACTGTCACCATCGGAACAACCCATGAGCCTGCCATCTTGAAGTTGATACAACGAGTTTGACTCATCGGTGGACGACTCGCCGTCAGAGCCGGCGGCCGTCTCATCACCAGATCCAGATCGATCAGAGAGCCCTCCATGGATACATCCCACAAAAGCATGCCTTAAGGCAGGCCGGGCCCGGGCGGGTCGTGCACGCTGAGCCGTCTCGATGAGATCGGCGCAGAGATCCGGCTCAGGGCCCGGCTCACCAATCTTGCCAATGAAAACATGAATTCCGCCGAAGGGGACCCGGTACCCGTACTCAATTGAGCCGGCGTCGGGGCCCCAGTTTGCATCGTCGATGTAGAGCTTGCCGCGACGACTCTTGGTCATCCGGCCCACAGCGTATCCCTTGAGCCCTTCGAAGCTGCCCTTCAAGAACTCAAATCCACCGTGCGCTGGCCCCACGGTGGGCGCCAACTGTCGTGGAATTGTCACGGCAGATGTCCTCGAGCTAGGACTTAGTCGTGGAGCCATCGCAACTAGGAAGCTTGAAGGGGTTAAGTGGGACAAGGAACACGAGGGTTTATACTGGTTCGGCCCCTTACGGTGAAGGTAAAAGCCTACGTCCAGTTTGAGGTGGTATTGATTAGGGTTTCGATGACCAGGGAGCTTAACTGCTACGCCTGGCTCTCGATGAGATCTTTCTTGTCCCTAAACCGCTGCCGGGTCGTCCCTTTATATAGGGAGGCTGACGCCCAGCAGCTCTCAGAGTCCCGGCCGGCTCATAAGAGTGTCCGGCTCGGACTCTCAACTATTCTTGCCTTACACTACAAGTTCTACCATAATAATGATTGCAACTACGGGCCTTAAGCCGTATCCGGGTCTTAAGCCCATCTCTGGCCCACCGTCTTCAAGCTTAGCGCCGGGCTTCTGGCGATGACCATTATGAGTAACCCGGCCCCTTCTGGCGGGTGACTCTAAGGTCTATATCCTCAACACCTGCAGGGTATTATCTTTCGAAAGACGTGCCCGCGGTTATGAGGCAGATGGGAATTTGTTAATGTCCGGTTGTAGATAACTTGTCACTTGACCCAATTAAAATACATCAACTGCGTGTGTAGCCGTGATGGTCTCTTCTCGGCGGAGTCCGGGAGGTGAACACGGTCTGAGTTATGTATGACGTAAGTAGGAGTTCAGGATCACTTCTTGGTCATTGCTAGATGACGACCGTTCCGTTGCTTCTCTTCTCGCTCTCTTTTGCGTAAGTTAGCCACCATATATGCTTTTGCCGCTGCAGCTCCACCTCATTACACCATCCTTCCCTATAAGCTTATATAGTCTTGATCTCGCGGGTGTGAGATTGCTGAGTCCCCGTGACTCACATATTCTACCAAAACAGTTGCAGGTGCCGACGATGCCAGTGCAGATGATGGGGTCGATCTCAAGTGGGAGTTCGAAGAGGAACGTGGTCATTACTATGTGTCTTTTTCTGATGATCAGTAGTGGAGCCCAGTTGGGACGATTGGGGATCTAGCATTTGGGGTTGTCTTATTTTCATTTGGATCTTGACCATAGTCGGTCTATATGTTTGTATTTTGGATGATGTATGAATCATATTTTTTGTATTGTGTGAAGTGGCGATTGTAAGCCAACTCTTTATCCCATTCTTGTTCATTACATGGGATTGTGTGAAGATGACCCTTCTTGCGACAAAACCACTATGCGGTTATGCCTCTAAGTCGTGCCTCGACACGTGGGAGATATAGCCGCATCGTGGGCGTTACAAATGAGCCCTTACAGAATTACTTCAGTTACAGGTAGGTATCGAAGGGAACTTTGTGTGGTTTGTCCTGCTCCTTCCGCGACGTCGTCCACCTCAACTGAGCTGCTCCATCGACAGAAACATCCACCAAACCAGACATCACGACTCCTGGCCGTCTTTCGCCGCCTCAGATCTCCTTCCCTGCCGCCGGCACCCACCGCAACGGCATCACCATCATCGACTCAGCAGATGAACCTGAGGAGTACACAGGTCCACAAGAGAGGTCACACTCTTTTGTTTCTGCTTATGTTATGCATTGCTTAAAATTACCTGCTACTTTATCATCCTGTTCACCTCTTGGACTCCAAGTCAGGTCCAAATTAATGTTCAAACTTGAGTTCTAAATTAGTTGTGGGGCACATATCGAGGAAGCAATGAATAGTATCTCTGTCTAATATCTGGTTCACCTAGGGTGTGCCTATGTTGTTCATCTTGGGTGGGAAACAAATAGTAAAGCAATCATCATCTGTCTTTTTATTAAATTAAAGCAATCATCAGCCTGCTATGATTATTTTTGGATGCATCCACTGGTTGTTACCATCACTCTAAATTTCTGCATGCTCTCCTTACATAATCTCACCATATTTTTTTCGTATGCATGTCAAATATTGTACACAGTCATGCTGAACATGTAGAGAAAAAGAGAAGAGTTTTGCGCGGCAATACAATGTCACGCAGACATCGCTACATGGTGGGTTCAGTGGCAAACCCTCCCCACCCCTCTCCAGATTGTAATCCAGAGGAAGATATCTGTTCTGAGGCGGATTCAGACGCCGCTGACCACTCCTATTTACCCCCCCCCCCAAGGTGTTTGCTCTACCTTGGCATGATGATGTTAGTCATATCATGCATATGTTGCCTTGCAGTGCCTACTTTTGACATCATATATGTCATCTGCTTAGTTTAGACATGTTCTGTAATGCCACCTGTTTAGTTTCTATATCATATATGGGAATTGTGCAGTCTCATGTCTTTTAGCCAGCCATAATATACGTGAAATGTGCAATGCCATCCTGTTTAACCAGGCATATATATTTGACTGATATCTTGCCCATCCTTTTCTTCATTACATTTCCATTTGTCGACAATGTTTGTACATTAAACTACTCTTCCTGTGAATCATCCATTTGGGTGGGAGATTGAAAAATCTAGAGTGAAAACAAGGCCTTCAGCGCAGACAGTCCTACCTGTCAAAGCAGATCTCTTGTTGGGTCCCGATAGCTCCTCAGAGATGGATTCAGAGATAGATGACCAGTCCTATTCCCCCACCGAGGTGTATGCTCTAACTTAGCACGGTTATACTGCTCATATCATGCATATGGTGTCTTGCATTGCATAGATTAGACATCATATACACAATATTCAACACCATGTTCTTAGTTCAGACATCATATCTAATGCCCTCTGTTTAGCATATAAATCACATATGTGAATTAAATGATGCGATCCTGATTACTTAGATAACATGTAGGTGAATTATGTCATGCGATCCTGTTTAGTTATTCATCATATCTTTGAATTATGTTATGCTATGCTATCCAGTTTAGATAGACATCATATATGTGAAATTATGTCATGCTATCCGTTTTAGTTAAACAATATACATGTCAACTATTTCATGCCCTCTTTTTTCCACACTATCTATTGCATCTGTCTCTCATACAATATCTGTACATTCAACTATGTTTCCTGTTTATCAGCCATTTGAATTGGAGCGGGTGATGCCAGCATCTAGCAGACTAAAAACACGGTCTTCAAATAAAACAGTGCTACCTCTTGGTGGAGATAGCACCCTGGTTGTACATGCACGAGAACCAGCCCTACCACATATAACCCAAACTCTCGCAGATTGTACCCCTACTGCGATGGACAGAGAACCAGCTTCACCCAATCTAACCCCAACCCCAGCAGATACTAACCCAGTTCCTGTTGACACAACACCATCTCCACCACAGAGCTCCCAAACAAGAGCAGTTAGTAAGGCAGCTCCAGTGCCCAAAGGGCCAGTACTACCACGGCGAACCCCAACTCCACCAGTTAGTACGCCTATTCCTGTGGAGGAAGCACAACCAGCTAGTCGTAGTTTAGCATCTATCGCATTTGATGTTGTTAAATCGTATGTGCGTATCTTCCCATCTTGGAAATATTATACTGAAGATGAAGGAAAATGCCAGTTGCAGGTGTTTGTCCAGGAGTTATGTGTAAGTAATGTTATTCATGTCAATTACTTTGCTTTGTCCCATACATCCTACCTCCATGATGGTTATAATACAGCAAATTTTCCCATTTTTCTCTATAGAGAAGGACTGATTTGGAAACTCAGGATGAGGTAACCTGTGCTAATACCTCTGCTATCTTCAAGAATGCTTGGTGGCAGTATCGGAATTACCTGAAGAAAACGTACTTCACCGGCAAAGAAACTCATCAAATTCCCTTACGTTCTCCTGAGACACATTTACTAGACGATGACTGGGAACGCCTTGTTCTGTACTGGTCCCGAACCAAGAATGTGGTAAGGTCTATGAGCTCATTTTCTATTTTTAAGTACTATATTCTTGCGTCTTACTGTACTCTGTTCATGTCGAACAAGTGCCTAAACCTGAAGAACAACTGTTCTAATTTAAGATTCCATTGCTATCATAGTTCAAAAAAGTGCCAGGCGTTAATTGTGCGTTTTGCCACCGCCTTGCGTTTTACTGACCAAAGCACATGCTTATGCGCAGTTATGCACAGATTAAGCGTAGTTATGCGCAATGCGTTTCGCCAACGCCTAGAGCCTAGGTGCGCTTAGGCGCTCGCTTAGGCGCGCCTTTTTTAACTATGATTGCTATCATGCATACTGCTTTGCTCTTGTATCACTGTATTTACTCATACAAACTTATTTTTAAATTGAAGGATCCAATTGAAACTTCAATGGCACAGCAGGTATGTTCACGCATGTTTCTTTAACAGGCTTGCTCTTATCAATAGCTCTGTTGATTTCAATTTCAATTGTGTATACACTTGACTTCTCATATCATGCACATTACTAGCATCACAACAGAGCCAATAGTGTTGTTGTACATGTAGACTCGTGGTACCCATCTGAAATCTTGTTGTGCCGTGTAGTTTCCCACGCTTTGTATTCTTTCACTGCTACTTTGTCTTGAACTGATATGATTTGAACCGTGTCTCTATTTTGATTTGGCAAGACAATGCAGTGACCATAGGACATAGATATATGTTTGTTTGATGCTTTTATTATGTACTAGTACTTAGCAATAGAAGACTTGGTAGTTTAATCCTGTCCACCTTACTAATGAACTGGTTCACCGAAATGAGTTTCATATACTAGTACATGCTAAACTGTTATGTGTCTGCTCGTTTCTTCTTTTAGAATGCTGACAGAATATTGGGGAAGAGTGCCTTATTAAGCAATGGTAAAGGAAGTAATGCAAATAAGGTTCAGGATAGTGATACATCCTTGTTGGTCTCCAACAAAGCTGATAAAACAGCTAAGGAAGACTCTCTCGAAGACAGTGAGACAACCCCAAAGTCCTGTCTTGGTTTAGTGTTGGAGTTACTGGCCACTACCGCTTGCACAAGCTATTCAAACTCACTGTCTTAATCAGTTCGGTTTCTTGAGTCTCAACTACAAGCTGAAAGACATCGATCAGCTGTGCTGCGACAAGAAGCGGAAGGACTGTGAAAGTCCCTGGAGCATTCAGATGCATACTTTCTGGTGCAACAGCAAGCGTTAGAGGATTTTAGCGCCAAACAGGACAAAGCTAATAAGCTTGCTAAGCTTATTGCCAGCATGGTGGATACCACGTTTCTTGAGCTCTTCTGAAGTTGTTTTAGTTATGCTCTTGTTTTGCTGCCGCGTTTATTTGCACTGGTGGCCAATTTTGACGGCCAGTGTATGTAATATGTTGCTTTGTTCCCTATATTTGCACTGGTGACGAACTTTGATGCCCAGTGGATGTAATATGTGTAATAGCGGTAATAGGCTAGCGTTAATTGCTTGCTTATTTATTTCCTTATTGTCTTGTTTAGTTGTTTGCTTGTAGTCACTGCAGTTCTTTTTTTGTGTTTTCTAGTGGCCACAATAACCTATTTTTGGAAACTAGGACAAAATAATCATGGCAACACACGGACTGTTGTAACCATGGGCCTCCTACGGGCCGTATGATCCATGGGCCTTCTACGGGCCGTAGGATCCATTGGCCTTCTATACGGGCCGTAGGATCCATGGGCCTTCTACGGGTCGTACGATCCATGGGCCTTTTACGGGTCGTAGGATCCATGGGCCTTCTATTCGTGGACAATAGCGGGCCGTTTATTGGCCGTATTTGATAACTCTATGAAAATAGCCCAACGGGTTTTTTCAACATGAAAACGGCCCAACGTATTAACGGGCCACAAACGGGCCGACTGTAACCACGGGCTGAATTTGGCCCACAAGCAAAAAATGACAGTAACGGGCCGTAAGTAACCGTATGCTGGAAATGAGCCCAAGAATAAATGGGCCCTGAGAAGGCCGAAAGATATCATGGGCTGGAAATGGCCCAACGGAATAATGGGCCGTTAATGGGTATAAAGTGATACACTGTTCATTACGGGCCAGTTTTACCACGGGCCGTTAAGGGGCCGAGGGTTACTAAGGGCCTCATATGGGCCGAAAGACGTCATGGGCCATACATGGGCCGGAAGTTAAAACGGGCTGGAATTATATTGGACGGCCCAGATGACGCTACTGGGCCTAATTCGGATAAGCCGTAAACGGGCCCTGGGATAGCGGGCTATAAATGGGCTAAATGCGAACAGGCCGTTAACAAGCTTGCCGTGGGCCGGTTCGCCACCTTTTGACCAAGTCAAACGGGCCGGCCTTTTCACAGGAATGGGCCTCTGTTGGGCCGTGCCACGTGTCGGCATATCATAGGCGCTTTGGGTCCAATGAGTGGATGACATCTGTCCCATCGGTGAGCCGACACGTGTTTCCTCCAGCCAATGAAGATTTTACACGTGGAAAATCCCCATTGGTCGGGGTTGTTAACGGGTTATCGGATCCAAAACCGGGCCCGATAGCTTAACGGCGTTCCGTTACGGTGGATGCCACGTGTCGGTCACCCTTGACGAAAGCACTTCTGTGACGCGCGATTTATCGTCATGGAAGTGGACACTTCCGTGATGATAATTTTGGTAATGTCATGGAACACTTCTACGACAGCACAGGTATGACTATCTTGATTCTATCATAAATTTGTCATGGATGTACATGCATGACAGAAAACGTGACCTACTGTGACAAACACGATCATCACGGAAGTGTATTTTTTGTAGTGAACTGAAACCTCCCCACTGGCTAACCGTGACTTGTGGCATTGTTGTACTAGGCCGTATCGCTTGTAGACCTGGGCCTTTAGGTGGCCGACTACTGCCTTGTGCCTACTCGGTGGGGTTTTCCCCCAGAGAGAGAGGGGGTGAGTTAGATTTAACGGGGTGATGTCTAACAAAGAATGAGACAAACAATTTATATTCTTCTTTTGCTTCAAAATGTGAGGCATTTCAGTCGATTTTAGAGACGACGCGGGGACCGAGTGCCAAGCCAAGCACGACATGTTCGGCTGAAGGGACGTTTGTAAAGAGGAGGTGCCAGTTGACGTTGTGCGTGCATCAATTTTCCGACGCCGAAAAACAGGACGGAGGAAGGGAAATGTTTGGATAGATGGACATGAAAGTGGTGGTGCGGTGGAAGAAACGTCTTGGAGAGGACCGAATGGCGAGGTTGTGCGGCAATGAAACTAGGCATGAACGGCGAGAGACATTGACACGGCAGAAGGACGACAGGGGAGGATCGACGGCGGTGGGCGGAATCGCCCTGAGATTGAAATTTTCCAGTCAACCGAGAAACAGAAGGCCCGAACACTCGTAGCCACGAACAGAGATATGGCCATATACACACGTGATGGGCCACACACAAAAAGATACACCCTAAACCACATATGGCGATACATACCGATCAATCGTACATACCATTTTCCTCTCTCCTTGGCGGCTGGAACCCTAGCCGCCGCCATGAGAGGCCATTCTTCCAGCGCAGTCCTCCGGCTGCTCCTCTCTGCCGGCGACCTCGGTCGTCGGTGGTGAGGGGTGGGGGTCGCCGGATTCACGCGTGTGGATATTTTTACTCCCTCATAGTCTAGGTTTTTAGGCTGTTCATCGTCTTGGCTTCGTCTGCGAGGATGACGACGCTGAATAAAGATTCTTTGGATCCTTCCCTGACGAGGCCATCCGTCCTATGGTTGGGGATGGATTTGGAAACTAGTCTGTCCAATCAAGGATGGTGTGGCGTGGCGGCGGCATCCTCGTGGTGGACCTGTGTCCTCGGGCTCCGCTGTTGCGACTGCGTTTGCTCCAGCGTCGGCGCGGAGCTTGGAAGGTAGTCTAGGAGCGGATGCAGATTGTGGTCTGCATCGATGACATCTGGAAGACGGAACATGTGCTGCATTCGTGGTTCATGGATGGCTGGTATGATTTCCTCCATCGGCGTCTTAGTTGTGGTGGGGTGCCAGATCTGAAGTTTGATGGCGTGTCCGGGGTGTTGCCCCGGTCTGCTTCGTTCAACGACAAAGGTTTCACTTTTGGTGAGCCACCTTGAAGGTTGTCGGATTCTGGGTTCCGGCAAACCCTTGAGGTTCGAACTCTGGGGTGCGCACAAAGAACTCTCGCTCCCTAGCTCGCTCGCACAACGGTCTGAAGGCCTAGCTCGACGAACCCAAAGAACATGAGACACAAGGGTTTATACTGGTTCGGGCCACCGTTGTGGTGTAATACCCTACTCCAGTGTGGTGTGGTGGATCACCTCGTAGGCTGAGGATGAACAAGTACAAGGTATGAACAGCCTCCTGAGGAGAGGTGTTCTTGAACTCGGTGAGCTAGTGCATGAGAGGGTGGTCTGAATGATCCGTCCCCCCTGTTTGTGGTGGCTAGTCCTATTTATAGAGGCCATGGTCCTCTTCCCAAATGTAGGCGGGAAGGGATCCCACAACGGCCAATTTTGAAGGGAGACAACTAGTACAAGCTATCTTGACAAAAGGTGGTCTCCGCCTGCCAAAGGCTCTGATGGTGATGCAGCAGTGGGCTCCGCGATGACCTCCCTCCTGTCGTCCTGCTGGTCTTGGTCTCGTTGCACTGATACGGAAACCTTTGCCTGATGCCTCGGGACTCCTCGTCTGCGCTTGCCTCTTTAGCATTGATGCGTCTCCGTCGTATCTATAATTTTTCATTGTTCCATGCCAATATTATTCAACTTTCAAATACTTTTCGCAACTTTTATACTATTTTTGGGACTAACATATTGATCCAGTGCCAGTTCCACTTTGTTGCATGTTTTTTGTTTCGCAAAAAATCCATATCAAACGGAGTCCAAACGGGATAAAAACTGACAGAGATTTTTTTTGGAATATATGTGAATTTTGGGAAGTGGAATCAACACGAGACGATGCCCGAGGGGCCCACGAGGGTGAGGGGCACGCCCCAGGGGGTCAGGCGCGCCCTGGGCCCTCGTGGCCACCCCGTAAGGCGGTTGGTGTCCTTCTTTCGCCACAAGAAAGCTAATATCCGGATAAAAATCGTGTCCAAATTTCAACCCAATCGGAGTTACGGATCTCCGGGAATATAAGAAACGGTGAAAGGGCAGAATCAGGGAACGCAGAAACAGAGAGACATATCCAATCTCAAAGGGGCTCTCGCCCCTCCATCGCCATGGAAGCCAAGGACCAGAGGGGAAACCCTTCTCCCATCTAGGGAGAAGGTCAAGGAAGAAGAATAAGAAGGGGGGCCCTCTCCCCCTCTCTCCCGGTGGCGCCGGAACGCCGTCGGGGCCATCATCGTGTGACGGCGATCTACACCAACACCTCCGTCATCTTCACCAACATCTTCATCACCTTCCCCCATCTATCTACAGCGGTCCACTCTCCCGCAACCCGCTGTACCCTCTACTTGAACATGGTGCTTTATGCTTCATACTATTATCCAATGATGTGTTGCCATCCTATGATGTCTGAGTAGATTTTCGTTGTCCTATCGGTAATTGGTGAATTGCTATGATTGGTTTAATTTGCTTGTGGTTATGTTGCTGTCCTTTGGTGCCCATCATCTGAGCATGCGTGTGGATCACAACATAGGGTTATTTGTATGTTGATAGGACTATGTATTGGAGGGCAAGAGTGACAGAAGCTTCAACCTAGCATAGAAATTGATGCATATGGGATTGAAGGGGGACCAATATATCTTAATGCTATGGTTGGGTTTTACCTTAATGAACGTTAGTAGTTGCGGATGCTTGCTAATAGTTCCAATCATAAGTGCATAGAATTCCAAGTCAGGGATGACATGCTAACAGTGGCCTCTCCCACATAAAACTTGCTATCGGTCTAGTAAAGTAGTCAATTGCTTAGGGACAATTTCGCAACTCCTACCACCACTTTTCCACACTCGCTATATTAACTTTATTGTTTCTTTATCTAAACAGCCCCTAATTTTTATTTACGCGCTCTTTATTATCTTGCAAACCTATCCAAAAACACCTACAAAGTACTTCTAGTTTCATACTTGTTCTAGGTAAAGCGAACGTTAAGCGTGTGTAGAGTTGTATCGGTGGTCGATAGAACTTGAGGGAATATTTGTTCTACCTTTAGCTCCTCGTTGAGTTTGACACTCTTACTTATCGAAAGAGGCTACAATTGATCCCCTATACTTGTGGGTTATCAAGCACCAAAGAGGAAACTGGTACATTGCGCCCGCTGGCGCCCGCCTGGCCTTGGTCGTCATGGCTCACGTCACGTGAACCTCGTGAGGTGCCCCTTGCATAGATATCTCCGCTCCTCGGGAGCCAGTCTAGTGAGGCTACCCCTGAGGAGGTATTGGTGTCGCCCGCATTGCGTGGCTTGGCCCCTCGCGAGGGTCTTGAGTGGTTGCTGCTGAAGATCGGTTGTACCAGGCCATTGGTGGAGCCACGCCGTGGGCCGCAGGCAGGCAACTCTGGGTACCCCCGTTCCCAGGACGCCGACAGTAGCCCCCGGGCCCAAGGTGCGCTCGGACTTGGCTTCGAGGCAAAGCCAAGGGACAAGTGTGGAGCACCGCGAGCCCCAACCGCGTGCGGCCTTGATTGACGCGTGGCGATTGATGGGACGTGGGCGTCTCCGCTTCCCCACGCTGCCTCGGCAACCGTCCGACCTGACAAAAAGGTTGGCGCGTGCTGCAGAGCCTTTACTACCTTCCTTCATCTTGCTCCAGATCCCCTTCCCTGTTCTTCGCTCCCAAAGACTCCAGATCCGCACCAACACCTCTTCGAGCCTGCAGCCGATGGCGACCGGCAAGGCAAAGGCCGCGCTCTCACCTCCTGGTACGAGCCGGCTTTGAACGCGCCTAATGTCTCGGAGAAGAACCTCGCCGCCACGCTTCTGATGACGGCGGAAGGCAGCAACGAGGGGGGAAAGACCATGCTCCGGGCTGGCTCCGCCGAGCCGGAGGCCTCAGGCAGTACCTTCTATCCCTTCTTTGTGAATAGCATCGTCGCAAGGCTGGTTCCCCTTTCTCCGACTTCTTCTACGCCGTCCTCAGCCACTACAAGATGCATGCCCTTCATCTTCATCCCAACTCTGTCCTCCTCCTGTCGATCTTCGCCTTCTATTGCGAGGCATTTGTGGGGGTGATGCCGTCCATGGCGCTGCTTCGCCAGTTCTTCTACCTCTGGAACAAGGATGGCCGTTGCTCGGGATGCGCCAACTTCGTCGCGGCCAACGGTACCACCGCGATCTCGAAGGCCGGGAAGAAGGCCGAGGGCTTCAGGAGCGAGTGGGTCCTCATGGACGCCAAGTGCTCCCACCCTCGGTTGGTGTTGCTGATGGAGATGCCCTGCCTCATGACAGGTGGCTCCGCGTGAAGCTCACCGACCCTCGGGCGAGGCAGGTGTTGTAGAAGATGACTGCCGACCTGAAGCCTGACGACCCGAAGGCGGAGAAGCTGTGGGGGCCATGATCGTCAAGGAATTCCTGGCGCTGCGCGTAGCCCCGCTCCAGGCGCGCTAGCGCTGAAGGAAATATGCCCTAGAGGCAATAATAAAGTTATTATTTATTTCCTCATATCATGATAAATGTTTATTATTCATGCTAGAATTGTATTAACCGGAAACATAATACATGTGTGAATACATAGACAAACATAGTGTCACTAGTATGCCTCTACTTGACTAGCTCGTTAATCAAAGATGGTTGAGTTTCCTAGCCATGGACATGAGTTGTCATTTGATTAATGGGGTCACATCATTAGGAGAATGATGTGATTGACTTGACCCATTCCATTAGCTTAGCACTTGATCGTTTAGTTTACTGCTATTGCTTTCTCCATGACTTATACATGTTCCTGTGACTATGAGATTATGCAACTCCTGAATACCGGAAGAACACTTTGTGTGCTACCAAACGTCACAGTAACTGGGTGATTATAAAGGTGCTCTACAGGTGTCTCCGATGGTGTTTGTTGAGTTGGCATAGATCGAGATTAGGATTTGTCACTCCGATTGTCGGAGAGGTATCTCTGGGCCCTCTCGGTAATGCACATCACAATAAGCCTTGCAAGCAATGTGACTAATGAGTTAGTTGTGGGATAATGCATTACAGAACGAGTAAAGAGACTTGCCGGTAACGAGATTGAGCTAGGTATTAAGATACCGACGATCGAATCTCGGGCAAGTAACATACCGATGACAAAGGGAACAACGTATGTTGTTATGCGGTTTGACCGATAAAGATCTTCGTAGAATATGTTGGAACCAATATGAGCATCCAGGTTCCTCTATAGGTTATTGACCGGAGACATGTCTCGGTCATGTCTACATAGTTCTCGAACCCGTAGGGTCCGCACGCTTAAAGTTCTGTGATGATCGGTATTATGAGTTTTTGTGTTTTGATGTACCGAAGGTAGTTCGGCGTCCCGGATATGATCACGGACATGACGAGGAGTCTCGAAATGGTCGAGATGTAAAGATCGATTTATTGGACGACTATGTTCAGACACCGGAAGTGTTTCGGGAGGTTTCGGACATATACCGGAGTACCGGGGGATTACCGGAATCCCCCGGGGAGTATAATGGGCCTATTGGGCCTTGGTGGAGAATAGGAGGGGCGGCCAGGGTAGGCCGCGTGCCCCCTTCCCCTCTAGTCCGAATTGGACAAGGAGGGGGGCGGCGCCCCCCTTTCCTTCCCCTCTCTCTCCTCCTTCCCCCTTCTCCTACTCCTACTAGGAAAGGAGGAGTCCTACTCCCGGTGGGAGTAGGACTTCCCCCTTGGCGCGCCCTCCTCCTAGCCGGGCGCCTCCCCCCTAGCTCCTTTATATACGGGCGCAGGGGGCACCCCAAGATACAACAATTGATCATTGATCTCTTAGCCGTGTGTGGTACCCCCCTCCACCATAATCCACCTCGGTCATATCGTAGCGGTGCTTAGGCGAAGCCCTGCGTCGGTAGCATCATCATCACCGTCACCGCGCCGTCGTGCTGACGAAGCTCTTCCCGGAAGCTCTACTGGATCGTGAGTTCGCGGGACATCACCGAGCTGAACGTGTGCTGAACGCGGAGGTGTCGTACGTTCGGTTCTAAGGATCGGTCGATTGTGAAGACGTACGACTACATCAACCGCTTTGTTATAACGCTTCCGCTTACGGTCTACGAGGGTACGTAGATGACACTCTCCCCTCTGGTTGCTATGCATCACCATGATCTTGCGTGTGCGTAGGAATTTTTTTGAAATTACTACGTTCCCCAACAGTGGCATCCGAGCCAGGTTTATGCGTAGATGTTATATGCACGAGTAGAACACAAATGAGTTGTGGACGATACAAGTCATACTACTTACCAGCATGTCATACTTTGGTTCGGCGGTATTGTTGGATGAAGCGGCCCGGGCCGACATTACGCGTACGCTTACGCGAGACTGGTTCTACCGACGTGCTTTGCACATAGGTGGCTGGCGGGTGTCAGTTTCTCCAACTTTAGTTGAACCGAGTGTGGCTACGCCCGGTCCTTGTGAAGGTTAAAACATCACACTTGATGAAATATCGCTGTTGTTTTGATGCGTAGGTAAGAACGGTTCTTGCTCAGCCCATAGCAGCCACGTAAAACTTGCAACAACAAAGTAGAGGCGTCTAACTTGTTTTTGCAGGGCATGTTGTGATGTGATATGGTCAAGGCATGATGCTATATTTATTGTATGAGATGATCATGTTTTGTAGCGGAGTTATCAGCAACTGGCAGGAGCCATATGGTTGTTGCTTTATTGTATGCAATGCAATCGCCCTGTAATTGCTTTAGTTTATCACTAAGCGGTAGCGATAGTCGTAGAAGCAATAGTTGGCGAGACGACAACGATGCTACGATGGAGATCAAGGTGTCGCGCCGGTGACGATGGTGATCATGACGGTGCTTTGGAGATGGAGATCAAAGGCACAAGATGATGATGGCCATATCATATCACTTATATTGATTGCATGTGATGTTTATCCTTTATGCATCTTATTCTTCTTTGTTTGACGGTAGCATTATAAGATGATCTCTCACTAAATTTCATGGTAAAAGTGTTCTCCCTGAGTATGCACCGTTGCCAAAGTTCGTCATGCCGAGACACCACGTGATGATCGGGTGTGATAAGCTCAATGTTCATCTACAACAGGTGTAAGACAGTTTTGCACACGCAGAATACTCGGGTTAAACTTGACGAGCCTAGCATATGCAGATATGGCCTCGGAACACTGAGACCGAAAGGTCGAGCGTGAATCATATAGTACATATGATCAACATAGTGATGTTCACCATTGAAAACTACTCCATCTCACGTGATGATCGGTTATGGTTTAGTTGATATGGATCACGTGATCACTTAGATGATTAGAGGGATGTCTATCTAAGTGGGAGTTCTTAAGTAATATGATTAATTGAACTTAAATTTATCATGAACTTAGGACCTGATAGTATTTTGCTTGACTATGTTGTTGTAGATAGATGGCCCGTGCTGTTGTTCCGTTGATGCGTTCCATGAGAAAGCAAAGTTGAAAGATGATGGTAGCAATTACACGGACTGGGTCCGTAACTTGAGGATTATCCTCATTGCTGCACAAAAGAATTACGTCCTGTAAGCACCACTGGGTGCCAGGCCTGCTGCAGATGCAACTGACGACGTTAAAAACGTCTGGTAGAGCAAAGCTGATGACTACTCGATAGTTCAGTGTGCCATGCTTTACGGCTTAGAACCGGGACTTCAACAACGTTTTGAACGTCATGGAGCATATGAGATGTTCCAGGAGTTGAAGTTAATATTTCAAGAAAATGCCCGGATTGAGAGATATGAAGTCTCCAATAAGTTCTACAGCTGCAAGATGGAGGAGAATAGTTCTGTCAGTGAACATATACTCAAAATGTCTGGGTATAACAATCACTTGATTCAACTGGGAGTTAATCTTCCGGATGATAGTGTCATTGACAGAATTCTTCAATCACTGCCACCAAGCTACAAGAGCTTCGTGATGAACTATAATATGCAAGGGATGGATAAGACAATTCCCGAGATCTTCGCAATGCTAAAGGTTGCAGAGGTAGAAATCAAAAAGGAGCATCAAGTGTTGATGATCAACAAGACCACCAGTTTCAAGAAAAAGGGTAAAGGGAAGAAGAAGGGGAACTTCAAGAAGAACGACAAAAAAGTTGCTACTCAAGAGAAGAAACCTAAGTCTGGACCTAAGCCTGAGACTGAGTGCTTCTACTGCAAACAGACTGGTCACTGGAAGCGGAACTGCCCCAAGTATTTGGCAGATAAGAAGGATGGCAAGGTGAACAAAGGTATATGTGATATACATGTTATTGATGTGTACCTTACTAGAGCTCGCAGTAGCACCTGGGTATTTGATACTGGTTCTGTTGCTAATATTTGCAACTCGAAACAGGGACTACGGATTAAGCAAAGACTGGCTAAGGACGAGGTGGCGATGCGCGTGGGAAATGGTTCCAAAGTCGATGTGATCGCCGTCGGCACGCTACCTCTACATCTACCTTCGGGATTATTTTTAGACCTAAATAATTGTTATTTGGTGCCAGCGTTAAGCGTGAACATTATATCTGGATCTTGTTTGATGCGAGACGGTTATTCATTTAAATCAGAGAATAATGGTTGTTCTATTTATATGAGTAATATCTTTTATGGTCACGCACCCTTGAAGAGTGGTCTATTTGTGTTGAATCTCGATAATAGAGATACACATATTCATAATGTTGAAGCCAAAAGATGCAGAGTTGATAATGATAGTGCAACTTATTTGTGGCACTGCCATTTGGGTCATATTGGTGTAAAACGCATGAAGAAACTCCATACTGATGGACTTCCGGAATCACTTGATTACGAATCACTTGGTACTTGCGAACCATGCCTCATGGGCAAGATGACTAAAACGCCGTTCTCCAGAACAATGGAGCGAGCAACAGATTTATTGGAAATCATACATACTGATGTATGTGGTCTGATGAATATTGAGGCTCGCGGCGGGTATCATTATTTTCTCACCTTCACAGACGATTTGAGCAGATATGGGTATATATACTTAATGAAACATAAGTCTGAAACATTTGAAAAGTTCAAAGAATTTCAGAGTGAAGTGGAAAATCATCGTAACAAGAAAATAAAGTTTCTACGATCTGATCGTGGAGGAGAATATTTGAGTTATGAGTATGGTCTACATTTGAAACAATGCGGAATAGTTTTGCAACTCACGCCACCCGGAACACCACAGCGTAATGGTGTGTCCGAACGTCGTAATCGTACTTTACTAGATATGGTGCGATCTATGATGTCTCTTACTGATTTACCGCTATCGTTTTGGGGTTATGCTTTAGAGACAGCTGCATTCACGTTAAATAGGGCAACATCGAAATCCGTTGAGACAACGCCTTATGAACTGTGGTTTGGCAAGAAACCAAAGTTGTCTTTTCTTAAAGTTTGGGGCTGCGATGCTTATGTGAAAAAGCTTCAACCTGATAAGCTTGAACCCAAATTGGAGAAATGTGTCTTCATAGGATACCCAAAGGAAACTGTTGGGTACACTTTCTATCACAGATCTGAAGGCAAGACATTTGTTGCTAAAAATGGATCCTTTCTAGAGAAGGAGTTTCTCTCGAAAGAAGTGAGTGGGAGGAAAGTAGAACTTGATGAGGTAACTGTACCTGCTCCCTTGTTGGAAATTAGTTCATCACAGAAACCGGTTCCTGTGACACCTACACCAATTAGTGAGGAAGCTAATGATGTTGATCATGAAACTTCAGATCAAGTTACTACCGAACCTCGTAGGTCAACCAGAGTAAGATCCGCACCAGAGTGGTACGGTAATCCTATTCTGGAGGTCATGTTACTTGACCAAGGCGAACCTACGAACTATGAAGAAGCGATGGTGAGCCCAGATTCCGCAAAATGGCTTGAGGCCATGAAATCTGAGATGGGATCCATGTATGAGAACAAAGTGTGGACTTTGGTTGACTTGCCTGATGATCGGCAAGCCATAGAGAATAAATGGATCTTCAAGAAGAAGACTGACGCTGACGGTAATGTTATTGTCTACAAAGCTTGACTTGTTGTGAAAGGATTTCGACAAGTTCAAGGGGTTGACTACGATGAGACTTTCTCACCCGTAGCGATGCTTAAGTCTGTCCGAATCATGTTAGCAATTGCCGCATTTTATGATTATGAAATTTGGCAAATGGATGTCAAAACTGCATTCCTGAATGGATTTCTGGAAGAAGAGTTGTATATGATGCAACCAGAAGGTTTTGTCGATCCAAAGGGAGCTAACAAAGTGTGCAAGCTCCAGCGATCCATTTATGGACTGGTGCAAGCCTCTCGGAGTTGGAATAAACGTTTTGATAGTGTGATCAAAGCATATGGTTTTATACAGACTTTTGGAGAAGCCTGTATTTACAAGAAAGTGAGTGGGAGATCTGTAGCATTTCTAAAATTATATGTGGATGACATATTGTTGATTGGAAATGATATAGAATTTCTGGATAGCATAAAAGGATACTTGAATAAGATTTTTTCAATGAAAGACCTCGGTGAAGCTGCTTACATATTGGGCATCAAGATCTATAGAGATAGATCAAGACGCTTAATTGGACTTTCACAAAGCACATACCTTGATAAAGTTTTGAAAAAGTTCAGAATGGATCAAGCAAAGAAAGGGTTCTTGCCTGTGTTACAAGGTGTGAAGTTGAGTCAGACTCAGTGCCCGACCACTTCAGAAGATAGAGAGAAAATGAAAACTGTTCCCTATGCTTCAGCCATAGGCTCTATCATGTATGCAATGTTGTGTACCAGACCTGATGTGTGCCTTGCTATTAGTTTAGCAGGGAGGTACCAAAGTAATCCAGGAATGGATCACTGGACAGCGGTCAAGAACATCCTGAAGTACCTAAAGAGGACTGAGGATATGTTTCTCGTTTATGGAGGTGACAAAGAGCTCGTTGTAAATGGTTACTGTCGTGGTTTTGTCACGGCAGATATCCTAGAGAAAGGACTTAGTCATGGAGCCATCGCGACGGGTTAGCTTAAAAGGGTTAAAGCGGACAAGGGACGCAGAGAGTTTATACTGGTTCGGCCCCTTGCGATGAAGGTAAAAGCCTACGATCCAGTTGTTGTGGGATTACTTGGGCTTCGATGACCAGGGAGCGAATGCGCTTTGCCTGAGTCTCGAGTTGTTGTTTGTTGTCCTTAAATCGCTGCCAGGTCGTCCCCTTATATACATGGGTTGACGCCCACCGGTTTACAGGTTTCCGAGGCTGGCTCATAAACGTGTCCGGCTCGGTCTCTGCTCTTTCTATCTTACAACACAAGTTTATATATCAATGTCGGTTTACATCTATAGACCTTTAAACCGACTTTGGGCCATGGGTCTTCATAAAGCGCCTCCATGTTGATCTTCATGGGCTTCAGATATAATAATCCATTATGGGGATAACCCGGCCTCTCCTGGCCGGTTTACGCCCAGCAGTAATATCCCTAACATTAGGCCCCAGATTGATTTGAACTGGTTCATGTCAATCCTCAATACTTAAGAAAATTTCTTCTTCAGCACCTTCGCATAATTTTGTAAACCGCCGTGACGTCACCTTCTAGGACCATGATAAATCGCCATGACATCATCTGTTATTAAAAACTGCACATAACCCACCTTCATTAATGAGCCTCCGACAATCGAGGCACAGAGCTGTCACATATCCCATTTTTCGGGCTCCTCGATTCTCGCGCCTGCCACTTATCCATTCACCTTATAAATAAGGCTGAGGGGTCCTTTTCACTTTTCCCCCCGTGCCTCTTCGCATCGTCTTCTTCCTCGTGACGCCCGGCCATTGGAGCTCCGCCGCCGTCGTCGACCTTCGCTTCCGCCCCAACGACGGCCGCTGCATCAACCTGGCCGCACCAGAGAAACGCGGCGCTCCTCCGCTGTTCCCTCAACATCAGTAAGTTCCTCTTTTCTTCGCTCTAGATCCACCATTAGGGTTTCAGTGTTCGTTAGAGTTTATTGAAGCTCCGGTGCCGTTCTTCCCTGTCTTTCTTAGTAGCACAAATGGCTAGTTTGAATCTGATACTTCTTGTGCGGTCGTAGCCATAATCCCCTTTTTTCCTTATTAGAGCATCTGCTTTATGTAAAACTCATGTGAACTTGCTGAACTGTTCGAGCACTTGAAATTAGGTCAGAATATATTTTGATTTTCCAACATACGGTAGATCTGAAATTACCATGCCAAGCTGTGAAACTTGTTTTTCCTTCACTTGCGCATCTTAGATCTGTATCTTCAATACCAGATTAGGCGGTTTAATCTTATGTAAAAAATGATGATCCGGTAAGTACCATTAGTCCCCTGTTGAACCGCCAATGCATTTGTCTTTGCACTTTCTCCATTGTCAGATTCCAGTTTACCAATAACAAACTCCGGTTTAACAACATGCATATATCCTTGCACCGCTTTATAGTTGTCCATTGTGAATCTTAAACCGGCAATAATCATGTTTCAGCTTCCCATTGAAATGGCCAAGCAAGTCTATGAATGCAACTGGGTTCCTTCTCGGGTCACTGAAGATCAGTTAAACAGATGTGTCGCAACTGGCGCTTTAGCCAAAAAAGAGGTCATCCACTGGAGGGCCCCTGGTACGGAAAATCCTCATGAACCCAAGGACAGAGAAGTAGTCATTTTTTTATCATCTAGGTCGAGGCTTTAGCCCTCCCGGTTCAAAATTCTTCCGAGATGTGCTTGCAAGTTTTCAGCTTCACCCTCAAGACATTGGTCCAAACTCTGTGTCCAACATCTGCCATTTCCAAGTCTTTTGTGAGGCTTATCTTTAAGAGGAGCCCACAGTTGAATTGTTTAGGGATTTCTTCCACTTAAACCGTCGCACAGAGTTCACAGATGGACCCAATACTGAACTCGGCGGAATGGCGGTTCAAAAAAGGAAGGAAGTCAGCTTCCCTCACGCCAAGCTTCACAGTCACCCCAAAGAGTGGAACCAGACTTGGTTTTACTGCAAAGACACATCTCCAACTGATGAAAACCCTTTGCCGGGTTACCGCCCTCACCGTCTTAGCAATACACATCCTTTTCCTCAGAGGTTAACTGCAAAGGAAAGGGCCAACTATGCCCCACAGCTGTCAAAGCTTAGAGCCTTTATGGCGAATGGTTTAACAAGTGTCGACTTCGCTCGTTGTTGGATAAGCTGGAGCATTCTGCCCTTAAGCTGGCGCCCCGGTTTGATGTGTGAATACACCGGGAGCTTGAAAGACCCTCAACGACACATTGATATTCAGCTTACAGATGCTGAGGTTATCGAGGCTGTGAAAAAGATGCTAAATGAACCGGAGGCTGCCTGTAGCCAGACCGGATTAAGTCCTTTCTGCACCTCCAACAAACCGCCAGCTGTAAGAATCATATGACTTCTTTGTTTTTAGCTTAATCCCTTTAAAATATTCTCTCAAAATTTTGTTCATCTTTGCCAGGGTGATGATCCGTTCTGGAAGAAAAAACCACAGGATAAACCGGCAAAACCACAAGACAAACCGGCAAAGCCACTTTGCCCGAAGACCAAGGTTGTTAAAAAACCTGCCAAGAAAAGGACCACTGCGTCTTCCGAGCCAAATGCTGATGCCGATGTAGCTAATCCGGACTCAGAGGTAGAACTTGACTCTCTTGGTTCATTTTTCATACACCTCATTGACAATGACTATTATCAGGATGACGCTGAAGGCAGTCAAGCTGATGATGTAGAGGTAATCATTCTTTCCTCCGATTCAGATCCTCTGCCAACATCAAAAATCCGTCGAGCAAACCGAAAAGTAAAATTTTCTCACCCCCTTGCTTACTTGGACCCAAACTTTCTTTTGAAGACGCAGCAACACGAAGCTCGCCGCACAACCCAGCACAGCGGTCAGGTAGTTACCTCCGCCGGTTTACCGAATACTCCGGTTCGGAAACGCCGATCAGAGGTCTCTTATACCCTTGACACTTCTTTCCCCAAGGCGGGTTGTTTCTGTCAGCCTCTTAACCCGTCTGATTCAAATTATCAGGGTACTTCCCACTCATCTTCTGGTGAGTCATCAGCCACAAAGCTTCCACCCCTCAAGACAGTTCCTGGGTGAGTCATACCTTTAATTTTATTTTCAATGCCTTATGTTTGACACAATATCTTGACCTTTTATATTTGTTCTTCTCAGTGCCAAGCCAAGACCCAGCAAGA
The DNA here is from genome assembly GCF_018294505.1 of Triticum aestivum. Lineage (NCBI taxonomy): Eukaryota > Viridiplantae > Streptophyta > Magnoliopsida > Poales > Poaceae > Triticum > Triticum aestivum. The sequence goes on along the minus strand of NC_057802.1, from coordinate 531,696,705 downwards.
AGGCTCGGTTAAATAAACCGGCTGATGATAATGTGGTTATTGAACCGGAAAAGACTCCAGATCCGGAAGAAACTAATGCTGATGCCATGCTTAATGATCCGCCGCCTCAAGACCATGACTTCTCTACTGAACAAGTAGAAATTGACACCATAAGCCATGCTGATAAACCGACCAGCCCTGTCCGAACTGATGACAAACCGGGCAGCCCAGCTGAAGCTACTGATAAACCGCCAACTCCAGTAAAGGCTGCTGATGATAAAGAGGGTGATATCATGATTACTGGCATTGGCCATACCACTCCTGGCAATCCTGTCGCTTTATCAAAGCATACTGCCAAGGACGAGCTTTCTACTATCGGCAAAGGCAAATGGAACGCTGATTTGTCAAGCTATGCCCATCTCAATGCTCAAGACATTCACTGTGGCTTCTTGAACCATCTATACACCAGCCGCGACTATGAAGCCAGTTTGGTAAACTTGATGAAGGAGCGATATGAGGTAACTACATAACTGTTTTTCTCTTATGTCCAATTGCAATTTATCAACTCCAGTAGTCCTCAAGTGACGGTTTATGATACCAATCTGAACTGGGACTTTGTAATATCTCAATTTTGCATGCTTAGTCTCCGAGGGCCGGTTTAACTTATGAAGATGAATCGGGACTGTGTAGAAGAAAACCCACAATGTCACTTTGAGCAAACATACACTAGCCCCCAAGTGCTAAGAGCAATACTTGTATTGTGCTTGGGACTTAGCAGATATTTCTGACCCAGAGCAAATATGCATTAGCCCCCAAGTATCAGGTGCATAACTTGTTATGTGCTTGGTACTTCAAATATGTACTATCAACTCATTATATGTCTGTCTCTTATAGGCTGAGCTGAGCAAAAAGGAAGCTCAAACCGCTGATCTGCAAGAAAACATCAAGTCCCAGCAAGCCGAAACCTCCAAAGCCAAGGATGAGCTATCCGGCGCTTTAGCCGCTATGGAAAAACTGAAGGAGAGCTTCAACAAAGAGCGGGCGGATTGGGACACAGAAAAATCCGCTTTACAAAAAAGAGCCGAAGATGCAGAAGCCGCTCTTAAACCGGTGGTAGATGAGTTGACTGGCGTAAAGCGGCAGATACATGCCATGACTGCTGCTGTGTTCGGTAAACATCCTTGCTTTACACTTTTAACATATCATCCCATACGTTGCCGGTTTACTGACGCTTGTAATGATGCAGGAACTCGCATTAGTCATCTGGGCTCTGACGTACAGAAGAAGCTGAAGGCTGCCTAGACTCTGATAGAGCAGTTGTATACCGGCGCGCGACGGATCATCTGCACCGCTTCTCACAATAAACCGCCCGCAACGTTAATCAAGGATACCTTAGAAAGGTTGTCTATGCTGCCTGCCCGGGTAGAAGAACTAAAGAGATCTGCTGGAAGGGCTGGTGCTCTGACCGCACCAACCCGGTCAAAGGCATGGGTGCCTGACCTTGATCCGGAGGATGTCAGCAAAGGCTATCTGAGCTTAAAAGAAGATGGATCAGAATTCGGAAATGAGGACCTCCGAGCCATAAACCGGGAAGTACGTCCACTGGCTTGCCAATTAGCTGAAGAAGCTGATCTTTCACATTATCAGGCGAGTTATGACGTCCACAACAAACGGGTTGCTGCACCAACTCCAGAGGTTCAAAATCTCATCCCGCCAATTCTTAAGCATACCTATGCCCCTGACATTGAACCGTCCACCCTTATAAGCGACGAAGCTGTGTTCCAAGCCCTAACTGGGATCGACTGGACTACTATTGACTTCCAGCCGCTGGGTAGAGACGAAGAGGATGAACCAGTGCAAGATGATCTGCAGCCGTCAGGTCAAGCTGGAGACGAATCATGATCCGGAGGCCGGTTTAGTCTTCCACGTGCTGCAATGCTTATTGAGAAACAATTATCCTTTTGGGCACTAAAACGCCTTGTAATAGGCTAGTTAAAACACTTGGTCTGTTATGCCTTCGTGCATATTTATTTGTGCCTGACACTTGTTAATCCGCCATGCTTAAGACATATTATGTTCAAAATCCGTAGCGATTTACTCAAGCTATTCCTGCACACAAGAAGTTGATAGCGTCCTGGCGGTTTACCGCCGGACGGGTTATGATGCCCAGACATATAGCCAGGGTTTATAACCAAGGCTTGTGAAAAGATAATCAAATATGAAAATAATTGATACCTGAGACCTTGAGTCATAATGTTGACTGACCAACTGTTGTAATAAGGGTAATAACCCGAATCTGGAGTAACAATGACTCCTGTCAGATGATGCCGGTTTATAATAAAACCGTTCCGGGTTGATAAACACCGGTTTATCCATATTCAATTCTGGCAACTTATAGTCAAAACCAGACCGGGCTGATAGTCTCTAGATTATAACTGATCATATAGTGACAACTTGTAGTTGAAAGTCAAGCCGGGTTAATGAACGCCGGTTTATCAAAACATTAGAAATCTCATCAAAGGAGAAAAAACTTAGCAAGTAAAAGCAGATGAAACACTTGTAGTCAAGGCTTTTCATGGGCTGCCAGGCCCCAAATTCGAGGCTTTTCATGGGCTGCTAGGCCACTGAGTTAAATCATTTTACAAAGCCTTTTAAGATGGTCCTCAATCCTTAACCAATCATCATTTTAACTTGAAAAGTTCAGGGTCTTATCAAAGTAATTGTCAAAGTTCAATGGGTCATACCAGGTTTACCTGGGCGGAGTGACTTACTTAACAAGGCAGGCTAACCCGGGGTTTTAGGTGTATACACCAGGCTTCCAAGCCATGGCTTGATAGCCTATTACAAGTGTAGATTCTTTGTTCATTGCGACAGCAAAGAATCCCCAAGTAACATTTTGAGCCGTGCTCAGTGGGTGCCTATGTTTGAGCTGTTCTTTTGCAACACTCTCTTTGGCCCCGAAGTAGTTTTCTGGTGTAGCTATGGTTCGGACACGACCAAGCCCCCAAGTAATTTTTCTATTGGCCTTGCGCCTATCAAGAGGTGTAGCCATGGTACGACCAAGCCCCCAAGTGACTTTATATAAGGCTTTATAAGCTGAATCAAGGGGTAAACCTGACGCCGCTTTATGAAAAGAAGCCCCCATGTAACCACACATGATGTAAGAAAAACAACAGATACCCCGCTTTAGCTGAGGTTCCGGTTTATTATATTGATCAAAATATATACATTGTTATAGCTATGTACAGAAGTAGAGCCTATGGCTCGAGTATAGTAGGGCCGAAGATGAGCGATATTCCACGGCCGGTGGGTCTCCTGCTCTGATTTACGTGAGTCTTTGTGCTCTCGAACATCGATTAGGTAGTATGACCCGTTGTGCAGATTCTTGCTGACCACAAAGGGTCCTTCCCAAGGGGGGATAACTTGTGCATATCATTCTGGTCCTGGATGAGTCGGAGCACCAGATCACCTTCTTGAAAAGTTCTGGTTCTAACCCGGCGGCTGTGATAACGACGCAGATCCTGCTGGTAAATCGCCGAACGAGCCGCCGCAATGTCACGCTCCTCATCTAACAGGTCAAGTGCTTCCTGCCGTGCCTTCTCATTATCAGCTTCGACATACGCTGCCACACAGGGCGAGTCATGACGGATGTCACTAGGGAGAACTGCCTCTGCTCCATAAACCATGAAGAAAGGCGTGTAACCCGTGGATCTGTTGGGCGTGGTATTGATGCTCCATAACACAGAAGGTAACTCCTCCACCCAACAACCCGACGTCCGTTGCAAAGGAACCTAAGCCGGGGCTTGATGTCTCAAGATCTCTTGATTGGCTCTCTCCGCTTGACCATTAGACTGGGGGTGAGCCACTGATGATACGTCATGACGGATGTGCTCACGTTGACAGAACTCCTTCATAGCTCCTTTGGACAGATTTGTCCCATTATCAGTTATAATGTTGTGTGGAAAGCCAAACCAGAAAATCACCTTCTTGAGGAATTGGACCGCCGTAGTTGCATCACACTTACTGACTGGCTCTGCCTCCACCCACTTAGTGAACTTATCAACTGCCACCAAAAGATGGGTCTTCTTGTCCTTGGATCTCTTAAAGGGCCCAACCATATATAGCCCCCAAGTTGCAAACGGCCAAGTGATTGGAATCATCCTCAATTCTTGAGCCGGTACATGAGCGCGTCTTGAGAATTTTTGACATCCAACACACCTTTTGACCAAGTCCTCGGCATCAGCATGAGCCGTCAGCCAATAGAAACCATGACGAAACGCCTTGGCTACCAAAGATTTTGAACCGGCGTGGTGACCACAATCTCCTTCGTGGATCTCACGCAAGATTTCCCGGCCTTCTTCAGGAGATACACAACGTTGAAACGCCCCTGTCACACTGCAATGGTGTAACTCTCCATTGATAATAGTCATGGATTTTGACCGCCGGATTATCTGCCTGGCCAAAGTTTCCTCCTCTGGTAACTCGCCCCGGTTCATATACGCTAGATATGGAACCATCCAATCCAGGATAACATGAAGAGCCGCCACCAACTGAGCCTCCGGATCAAGAACAGCTAAATCCTCTTCGCCAGGGAGCTTGACAGACGGATTATGCAGCACATCCAGGAAGACATTGGGTGGAACCGGTTTACGCTGGGAACCCAAACGGCTTAAAGCGTCAATCGCTTCATTCTTCCGTCGGTCCACATGATTGACCTGATAACCTTTGAAGTGACCTGCAACAATATCCACCTCTCGACAATACGCTGCCATGAGTGGGTCCTTGGAATCCCAAGTACCGGACACTTGTTGAGCCACCAGGTCCGAGTCACCGAAGCACTTAACTCGGCTTAGATTCATCTCTTTAGCCATCCGAAGGACATGGAGTAAAGCCTCATATTCAGCTGCATTGTTAGTGCAAGGGAACATTAAATGGAGAACATAACAAAACTTATCACCTCGTGGGGAAGTTAATACGACTCCAGCCCCCGAGCCCTCCAGTTGCCTGGACCCATCAAAATGAATAGTCCAGTAAGTATGATCCGGCTTCTCTTCTGGCGCCTGTAATTCTGTCCAATCATTGATGAAATCCACAAGTGCCTGAGATTTGATCGCTGTCCGGGGCATATATTTTAATCCGTGAGGCCCGAGCTCAATAGCCCACTTAGCAATCCGGCCAGTTGCTTCCCTGTTCTGGATTATATCCCCCAAAGGAGTAGAGCTGACCACAGTGATGGGATGACCTTGGAAATATTGTTTAAGCTTCCGGCTTGCCATAAAAACTCCATACACCAGCTTCTGCCAATGTGGGTACCTTTGCTTGGACTCAATAAGTACCTCACTGATATAATAAACCGACCGTTGAACCGGATACTCCTTTCCAGCCTCCTTGCGCTCCACCACAATAGCCACGCTAACAGCCCGGGCGTTAGCTGCCACATATAGCAACAATGGCTCCTTATCAACAGGAGCAGCAAGAACCGGCGGATTAGCAAGCTGCCGCTTTAATTCCTCAAATGCTTCATTGGCGGCGTTACTCCAAATGAAGTTATCCATTTTCTTCAGCATCTGATATAAAGGGATGGCCTTCTCCCCAAGGCGACTGATAAACCGGCTCAACGCAGCAATCCGGCCTGCCAGGCGTTGAACATCATTGATACACTTCGGTTTAGCCAAAGAAGTTATAGCCTTGATTTTCTCCGGATTAGCTTCGATGCCTCTGTTAGATACCAGAAAACCCAAGAGCTTGCCTGCCGGTACACCAAAGACACACTTGGCCGGATTTAGCATCATTTTATAAACCCGGAGGTTATCAAAGGTCTCCTTCAAGTCATCAATCAATGTCTCCTCCTTTCTTGATTTCACCACAGTATCATCCACATAGGCATGAACATTGCGGCCGATCTGATCATGAAGACAATTCTGCACACACCGCTGATAAGTCGCCTAGGCACTCTTGAGCCCAAAGGGCATAGACACATAGCAGAAGGCTCCAAAGGGAGTTATGAAGGTTGTCTTCTCCTGGTCCTTAACCGCCATTTTGATCTGATGGTAACCAGAATACGCGTCCAGAAAGCTCAAACGCTCGCAACCCGCCGTAGCATCAATGATTTGATCAATACGAGGGAGGGCAAAAGGATCTGCTAGACAAGCCTTGTTGAGATCTGTGTAGTCCACACACATACGCCAAGTGCCGTTCTTTTTGAGTACCAACACCGGATTAGCCAACCACTCAGGATGAAACACTTCGATGATAAACCCAGCCGCCAAGAGCCTGGCAACTTCCTCGCCAATAGCCTTGTGTCTTTCTTCATTGAACCGGCGAAGAAATTGCTTGACCGGTTTATACTTGGGATCAACATTGAGAGTGTGCTCAGCGAGTTCTCTCGGTACACATGGCATGTTAGCAGGCTTCCACGCAAAGATGTCCCGATTCTCGCGGATGAACTCGATGAGCGTGCTTTCCTATTTCGGATCCAAATTAGCGATGATGCTAAACTGCTTGGACGAATTGCCGGGAATGAAATCAACAAGCTTAGTCTCATCAGCCGATTTAAACTTCAAGGTCGGATCATGCTCTGTAGTTGGTTTCTTCAATGAAGTCATATCTGCCGGATCAACATTATCTTTGTAAAACTTCAACTCTTCTGTTGCACAAACCAACTCAGCATAAGCCGCATCACCTTCTTCACATTCCAAAGCGATCTTGCTGTTGGGGATCGTAGCAGAATTTTAAAATTTTCTACGCATCACCAAGATCCATCTATGGAGTATACTAGCAACGAGGGGAAAGGAGTGCATCTACATACCCTTGTAGATCGCGAGCGGAAGCGTTCCAATGAACGAGGTTGATGGAGTCGTACTCGCCGTGATCCAAATCACCGTTGACCGAGTGCCGAACGGACGGCACCTCCACGTTCAACACACGTACGGTGCAGCGACGTCTCCTCCTTCTTGATCCAGCAAGGGGGAAGGAGAGGTTGATGGAGATCCAGCAGCACGACGGCGTGGTGGTGGATGTAGCGGGATCTCGGCAGGGCTTCGCCGAGCTTCTACGAGAGGGAGAGGTGTAGCAGGGGAGGAGGAGGCGCCCAAGGCTGTTATTTTGCTGCCCTCCCTCCCCCCCCCTTTATATAGGCCCCCTGGGAGGGGGCGCCGGCCTAGAACCCATCTACATGGGGGGGCGGCAGCCAAGGGAGAAGGGGGGTGGCTTCCCCCCCAAGGCAAGTGGGGCGCCCCCCCCCCACCCTAGGGTTTCCAACCCTAGGCGCAGGGGGAAGGCCCATGGGGGGCGCCCCAGCCCACTAAGGGCTGGTTCCCTTCCCACTTCAGCCCACAGGGCCCTCCGGGATAGGTGGCCCCACCCGATGGACCCCCGGGACCCTTCCGGTGGTCCCGGTACAATACCGGTGACCCCCGAAACTTTCCCGGTGGCCGAAACTTGTCTTCCTATATATAATTCTTCACCTCCGAACCATTCCGGAACTCCTCGTGACGTCCGGGATCTCATCCAGGACTCCGAACAACTTTCGGGTTTCCGCATACTCATATCTCTACAACCCTAGCGTCACCGAACCTTAAGTGTGTAGACCCTACGGGTTCGGGAGACATGCAGACATGACCGAGACGCCTCTCCGGTCAATAACCAACAGCGGGATCTGGATACCCATGTTGGCTCCCACATGTTCCACGATGATCTCATCGGATGAACCACGATGTCGAGGATTCAATCAATCCCGTATACAATTCCCTTTGTCAATCGGTATGTTACTTGCCCGAGATTCGATCATCGGTATCCCAATACCTTGTTCAATCTCGTTACCGGCGAGTCTCTTTACTCGTACTGCAATGCATGATCCCGTGACTAACTCCTTAGTCACATTGAGCTCATTATGATGATGCATTACCGAGTGGGCCCAGAGATACCTCTCCGTCATACGGAGTGACAAATCCCAGTCTCGATCCGTGCCAACCCAACAGACACTTTCGGAGATACCCATAGTATACCTTTATAGTCACCCAGTTACGTTGTGACGTTTGGCACACCCAAAGCACTCCTACGGTATCCGGGAGTTGCACGATCTCATGGTCTAAGGAGAAGATACTGACATTGGAAAAGCCCTAGCAAACGAACTACACGATCTTTGGGCTATGCTTAAGATTGGGTCTTGTCCATCACATCATTCTCCTAATGATGTGATCCCGTTATCAATGACATCCAATGTCCATAGTCAGGAAACCATGACTATCTGTTGATCAACGAGCTAGTCAACTAGAGGCTTACTAGGGACACGTTGTGGTCTATGTATTCACACATGTATTACGATTTCCGGATAATACAATTATAGCAGAACAATAGACAATTACCATGAACAAAGAAATATAATAATAACCATTTATTATTGCCTCTAGGGCATATTTCCAACAGTCTCCCACTTGCACTAGAGTCAATAATCTAGTTACATTGTGATGAATCGAACACCCATTGCGTCCTGGTGTTGATCATGTTTTGCTCTAGGGAGAGGTTTAGTCAACGGATCTGCTACATTCAGGTCCGTATGTACTTTACAAATATCTATGTCTCCATTTTGAACACTTTCACGAATGGAGTTGAAGCGACGCTTGATATGCCTGGTCTTCCTGTGAAACCTGGGCTCCTTCGCAAGGGCAATAGCTCCAGTGTTGTCACAGAAGAGAGTCATCGGGCCCGACGCATTGGGAATCACCCCTAGGTCGGTAATGAACTCCTTCATCCAGACTGCTTCTTGTGCTGCCTCCGAGGCTGCCATGTACTCCGCTTCACATGTAGATCCCGCCACGACGCTTTGCTTGCAACTGCACCAGCTTACTGCTCCTCCATTCAAAATATACACGTATCCGGTTTGTGACTTTGAGTCATCCAGATCTGTGTCGAAGCTAGCGTCGACGTAACCCTTTACGACGAGCTCTTCGTCACCTCCATAAACGAGAAACATATCCTTAGTCCTCTTCAGGTACTTCAGGATATTCTTGACCGCTGTCCAGTGTTCCATGCCGGGATTACTTTGGTACCTTCCTACCAAACTCACGGCAAGGTTTACATCAGGTCTGGTACACAGCATGGCATACATAATAGACCCTATGGCCGAGGCATAGGGGATGACACTCATCTTTTCTCTATCTTCTGCCGTGGTCGGGCATTGAGCCGTGCTCAATTGCACACCTTGCAATACAGGCAAGAACCCCTTCTTGGACTGATCCATATTGAACTTCTTCAATATCTTGTCAAGGTATGTACTCTGTGAAAGACCAATGAGGCGTCTTGATCTATCTCTATAGATCTTGATGCCTAATATATAAGCAGCTTCTCCTAGGTCCTTCATTGAAAAACACTTATTCAAATAGGCCTTTATACTTTCCAAGAGTTCTATATCATTTCCCATCAATAGTATGTCATCCACATATAATATGAGAAATGCTACAGAGCTCCCACACACTTTCTTGTAAACACAGGCTTCTCCATAAGTCTGTGTAAACCCAAACGCTTTGATCATCTCATCAAAGCGAATGTTCCAACTCCGAGATGCTTGCACCAGCCCATAGATTGAGCGCTGGAGCTTGCATACTTTGTTAGCATTCTTAGGATCGACAAAACCTTCCGGCTGCATCATATACAACTCTTCCTTAAGGAAGCCATTAACGAATGCTGTTTTGACGTCCATCTGCCATATCTCATAATCATAGTATGCAGCAATTGCGAACATGATTCGGACGGACTTCAGCTTCGCTACGGGTGAGAAAGTCTCATCGTAGTCAACCCCTTGAACTTGTCGATAACCCTTAGCGACAAGTCGAGCCTTATAGATGGTCACATTACCATCCGCATCTGTCTTCTTCTTAAAGATCCATTTGTTTTCTATGGCTCGCCGATCATCGGGCAAGTCAGTCAAAGTCCATACTTCGTTTTCATACATGGATCCTATCTCGGATTGCATGGCTTCTAGCCATTTGTCGGAATCCGGGCCCGCCATCGCTTCTTCATAGTTCGAAGGTTCACCGTTGTCTAACAACATGATTTCCAGGACAGGTTTGCCGTACCACTCTGGTGCGGAACGTGTCCTTGTGGACCTACGAAGTTCAGCAGTAACTTGATCCGAAGCTTCATGATCATCATCATTAACTTCCTCCCCAGTCGTTGTAGGCACCGCAGGAACATCTTCCTGCGCTGTGCTACTTTCCGGTTCGGAAGGGGTGACTATCACCTCATCAAGTTCCACTTTCCTCCCACTCAATTCTTTCGAGAGAAACTCTTTCTCCAGAAAGGACCCGTTCTTGGCAACAAAGATCTTGCCTTCGGATCTGAGGTAGAAGGTATACCCAATGGTTTCCTTAGGGTATCCTATGAAGACGCATTTTTCTGACTTGGGTTCGAGCTTTTCAGGTTGAAGTTTCTTGACATAAGCATCGCATCCCCAAACTTTTAGAAACGACAGCTTAGGTTTCTTTCCAAACCATAATTCATACGGTGTCGTCTCAACGGATTTCGACGGAGCCCTATTTAAAGTGAATGCGGCAGTCTCTAAAGCATAGCCCCAAAATGAGAGCGGTAAATCGGTAAGAGACATCATAGATCGCACCATATCCAATAGAGTGCGATTACGACATTCGGACACACCGTTTCGCTGAGGTGTTCCAGGCGGCGTGAGTTGTGAAACGATTCCACATTTCCTTAAGTGCGTACCAAATTCGTGACTTAAATATTCTCCACCACGATCTGATCGTAAGAATTTTATTTTCCTGTCACGTTGATTCTCAACCTCACTCTGAAATTCCTTGAACTTTTCAAAGGTTTCAGACTTGTGTTTCATTAGGTAGACATACCCATATCTACTTAAGTCATCAGTGAGAGTGAGAACATAACGATATCCTCCGCGAGCCTCAACACTCATTGGACCGCACACATCGGTATGTATGATTTCCAATAAGTTGGTTGCTCGCTCCATTGTTCCGGAGAACGGAGTCTTGGTCATCTTACCCATGAGGCATGGTTCGCACGTGTCAAATGATTCGTAATCAAGAGACTCCAAAAGTCCATCTGCATGGAGCTTCTTCATGCGCTTGACACCAATGTGACCAAGGCGGCAGTGCCACAAGTATATGGGACTATCGTTATCAACTTTACATCTTTTGGTATTCACACTATGAATATGTGTAACATCACGTTCGAGATTCATCAAGAATAAACCATTGACCAGCGAGGCATGACCATAAAACATATCTCTCAAATAAATAGAACAACCATTATTCTCGGATTTAAATGAGTAGCCATCTCGAATTAAACGAGAGCCAGATACAATGTTCATGCTCAAAGCTGGCACTAAATAACAATTATTGAGGTTTAAAACTAATCCCGTAGGTAGATGCAGAGGTAGCGTGCCGACGGCAATCACATCGACCTTGGAACCATTCCCGACGCGCATCGTCACCTCGCCCTTTGCCAGTCTCCGTTTATTCCGCAGTTCCTATTTTGAGTTACAAATATGAGCAACCGCACCGGTATCAAATACCCAGGAGCTACTACGAGTACTGGTAAGGTACACATGAATTACATGTATATCACATATACCTTTGGCGTTGCCGGCCTTCTTGTCCGCTAAGTATTTGGGGCAGTTCCGCTTCCAGTGACCACTTCCCTTGCAATAAAAGCACTCAGTCTCAGGCTTGGGTCCATTCCTTGACTTCTTCCCAGTAACTGGCTTACCGGGCGCGGCAACTCCCTTGCCGTCCTTCTTGAAGTTCTTCTTGCCCTTGCCCTTCTTGAACTTAGTGGTTTTATTCACCATCAACACTTGATGTTCCTTTCTGATCTCCACCTCCGCTGATTTCAGCATCGAATATACCTCTGGAATGGTCTTTTCCATCCCTTCCATATTGAAGTTCATCACAAAGCTCTTGTAGCTTGGTGGAAGCGACTGAAGGATTCTGTCAATGACCGCGTCATCTGGGAGATTAACTCCCAGCTGAGACAAGCGGTTGTGTAACCCAGACATTCTGAGTATGTGCTCACTAACAGAGCTATTTTCCTCCATTTTACATCTGAAGAACTTGTCGGAGACTTCATATCTCTCGACCCGGGCATGAGCTTGGAAAACCATTTTCAGCTCTTCGAACATCTCATATGCTCCATGTTTCTCAAAACGCTTTTGGAGACCCGGTTCTAAGCTGTAAAGCATGCCACACTGAACGAGGGAGTAATCATCAGCACGTGATTGCCAAGCGTTCATAACGTCTTGGTTCTCTGGGATTGGTGCTTCACCTAGCGGTGCTTCTAGGACATAATCTTTCTTGGCAGCTATGAGGATGATCCTCAGGTTCCGGACCTAGTCCGTATAGTTGCTGCCATCATCTTTCAGCTTGGTTTTCTCTAGGAACGCGTTGAAGTTGAGGACAACGTGGGCCATTTGATCTACAAGACATATTGTAAAGATTTTAGACTAAGTTCATGATAATTAAGTTCATATAATCAAATTATTCAATGAACTCCCACTCAGATAGACATCCCTCTAGTCATCTAAGTGAAACATGATCCGAGTTAACTAGGCCGTGTCCGATCATCACGTGAGACGGACTAGTCAAGATCGGTGAACATCTCCATGTTGATCGTATCTTCTATACGACTCATGCTCGACCTTTCGGTCCTCCGTGTTCCGAGGCCATGTCTGTACATGCTAGGCTCGTCAAGTCAACCTAAGTGTATTGCGTGTGTTCGGAGGCCATGTCTGTACATGCTAGGCTCGTCAACACCCGTTGTATGCGAACGTTAGAATCTATCACACCCGATCATCACGTGGTGCTTCGAAACAACGAACCTTCGCAACGGTGCACAGTTAGGGGGAACACTTTCTTGAAATTATTATAAGGGATCATCTTACTTACTACCGTCGTTCTAAGCAAATAAGATGCAAAACATGATAAACATCACATGCAATCAAATAGTGACATGATATGGCCAATATCATTTGCTCCTTTGATCTCCATCTTCGGGGCACCATGATCATCTTCGTCATCGGCATGACACCATGATCTCCATCATTGTGTCTTCATGAAGTTGTCACGCCAACGATTACTTCTACTTCTATGGCTAACGCGTTTAGCAATAAAGTAAAGTAATTTACATGGCGTTATTCAATGACACGCAGGTCATACAAAATAATAAAGACAACTCCTATGGCTCCTGCCGGTTGTCATACTCATCGACATGCAAGTCGTGATTCCTATTACAAGAATATGATCAATCTCATACATCACATATATCATTCATCACATCTTCTGGCCATATCACATCACATAGCACATGCTGCAAAAACAAGTTAGACGTCCTCTAATTGTTGTTGCAAGTTTTTACGTGGCTTGTATAGGTTTCTAGCAAGAACGTTTCTTACCTACGTAAAACCACAACGTGATATGCCAATTTCTATTTACCCTTCATAAGGACCCTTTTCATCGAATCCGTTCCGACTAAAGTGGGAGAGACAGACACCTGCTAGCCACCTTATGCAACTACTGCATGTCAGTCGGTGCAACCTGTCTCACGTAAGCGTACGTGTAAGGTCGGTCTGGGCCGCTTCATCCCACAATGCCGCCGAAACAAGATAAGACTAGTAGTGGCAAGAAAATTGACAACATCTACGCCCACAACTGCTTTGTGTTCTACTCGTGCATAGTAACTACGCATAGGCCTGGCTCATGATGCCACTGTTGGGGATAGTAGCAGAATTTTAAAGTATTATTTATTTCCTTGTATTACGATAAATGTGGGAGACTGAAGGAAATATGCCCTAGAGGCAATAATAAAGTATTATTTATTTCCTTGTATCATGATAAATGTTTATTATTCATGCTAGAATTGTATTAACCGGAAACATAATACATGTGTGAATATATAGACAAACAGAGTGTCACTAGTATGCCTCTACTTGACTAGCTCGTTAATCAAAGATGGTTATGTTTCCTAGCCATAGACATAAGTTGTCATTTGATTAACGAGATCACCTCATTAGGAGAATGACGTGATTGACTTGACCCATTCTGTTAGCTCAGCACTCGATCGTTTAGTATGTTGCTATTGCTTTCTTCATGACTTATACATGTTCCTATGACTATGAAATTATGCAACTCCCGTTTACCGGAGGAACACTTTGTGTGCTACCAAACGTCACAACGTAAATGGGTGATTATAAAGGTGCTCTACAGGTGTCTCCAAAGGTACTTGTTGGGTTGGCGTATTTCGAGATTAGGATTTGTCACTCCAATTGTCGGAGAGGTATCTCTGGGCCCACTCAGTAATGCACATCACTATAAGCCTTGCAAGCATTGTAACTAATGAGTTAGTTGCGAGATGATGTATTACGGAACGAGTAAAGAGACTTGCCGGTAACGAGATTGAACTAGGTATTAAGATACCGACGATCGAATCTCGGGCAAGTAACATACCGATGACAAAGGGAACAACGTATGTTGTTATGCGGTCTGACCGATAAAGATCTTCGTAGAATATGTGGGAGCCAATATGGGCATCCAGGTCCCGCTATTGGTTATTGACCGGAGACGTGTCTCGGTCATGTCTACATAGTTCTCGAACCCGTAGGGTCCGCACGCTTAACGTTACGATGACAGTTTTATTGAGTTTTGATGTACCGAAGGAGTTCGGAGTCCCGGATGAGATCGGGGATATGACAAGGAGTCTCGAAATGGTCGAGACGTAAAGATCGATATATTGGACGACTATATTCGGACTTTGGAAAGGTTCCGAGTGATTCGGGTATTTTTCGGAGTACCGGAGAGTTACGGGAATTCGTATTGGGCCTTAATGGGCCATACGGGAAAGGAGAGAAAGGCATCAAAAGGTGGCCGCACCCCTCCCCATGGTCTGGTCCGAATTGGACTAGGGAAGGGGGGCGCACCCTTCCTTCTTTCTCCTTCCCCCTTCCCTTCTCCTACTCCCACAAGGAAAGGAGGAGTCCTACTCCCGGTGGGAGTAGGACTCCCCCCTATGGCGCGCCTCTCCCCTTGGCCGGCTGCCTCCCCCTTGCTCCTTTATATACGGGGGCAGGGGGCACCCCAGAGACACAACAATTGATCCTTGAGATCTCTTAGCCGTGTGCGGTGCCCCCCTCCACCATATTACACCTCGATAATACCGTTGCGGAGCTTAGGCGAAGCCCTGCGTCGGTGGAACATCATCATCGTCACCACGCCGTCGTGCTGACGAAACTCTCCCTCAACACTCGGCTGGATCGGAGTTCGAGGGACGTCATCGAGCTGAACGTGTGTAGAACTCGGAGGTGCCGTATGTTTGGTACTTGATCGGTCGGATCGTGAAGACGTACGACTACATCAACCGCGTTGTGATAACGCTTCCACTGTCGGTCTACGAGGGTACGTGGACAACACTCTCCCCTCTCGTTGCTATGCATCACCATGATCTTGCGTGTGCGTAGGAAATTTTTTGAAATTACTACGTTCCCCAACAGTGGCATCCGAGCCTGGTTTTATGCGTTGATGCTATGCACGAGTAGAACACAAGTGAGTTGTGGGCGATATAAGTCATACTCCTTACCAGCATGTCATACTTTGGTTCAACGGTATTGTGAGATGAAGCGGCCCGGACCGACATTACGCGTACGCTTACGCAAGACTGGTTTCACCGTTGCGAGCACTCGTTGCTTAAAGGTGACCGGCGGGTGTCTGTCTCTCTCACTTTAGTTGAACCGAGTGTGGTTATGCCCGGTCCTTGCGAAGGTTAAAACAGCACCAACTTGACAAACTATCGTTGTGGTTTTGATGCGTAGGTAAGAACGGTTCTTGCTAAGCCCGTAGCAGCCACGTAAAATATGCAACAACAAAGTAGAGGACGTCTAACTTGTTTTTGCAGGGCATGTTGTGATGTGATATGGTCAAGACATGATGTGATATAATGTGTTGTATGAGATGATCATGTTTTGTAACCGAGTTATCGGCAACTGGCAGGAGCCATATGGTTGTCGCTTTATTGTATGAGATGCAATCGCCATGTAATAGTTTCACTTTATCACTAAGCGGTAGCGATAGTCGTAAAAGCAATAAGTTGGCGAGACAACAACGATGCTACGATGGAGATCAAGCTGTCGCGCCGGTGACGATGGTGATCATGACGGTGCTTCGGAGATGGAGATCACAAGCACGGTGCTTCGGAGATGGAGATCACAAGCACAAGATGATGATGGCCATATCATATCACTTATATTGATTGCATGTGATGTTAATCCTTTATGCATCTTATCTTGCTTTGTTTGACGGTAGCATTATAAGATGATCCTTCACTAAATTATCAAAGTATAAGTGTTCTCCCTGAGTATGCACCGTTGCGAAAGTTCTTCGTGCTGAGACACCACGTGATGATCGGGTGTGATAGGCTCTACGTTCAAATACAACGGGTGCAAAACAGTTGCACACGCGGAATACTCAGGTTAAACTTGACGAGCCTAGCATATAACAGATATGGCCTCGGAACACGGAGACCGAAAGGTCAAGCGTGAATCATATAGTAGATATGATCAACATAGTGATGTTCACCATTAAAACTACTCCATCTCACGTGATGATCGGACATGGTTTAGTTGATATGGATCACGTGATCACTTAGAGGATTAGAGGGATGTCTATCTAAGTGGGAGTTCTTAAGTAATATGATTAATTGAACTTGAATTTATCATGAACTTAGTACCTGATAGTATCTTGCTTGTCTATGTTAATTGTAGATAGATGGCCCGTGCTGTTGTTCCGTTGAATTTTAATGCGTTCCTTGAGAAAGCAAAGTTGAAAGATGTTAGTAGCAAAGATGCGGATTGGATCCGTGATCTGAGGATTATACTCATTGCTGCACAGAAAAATTATGTCCTTGATGCACCGCTAGGTGACAGACCTATTGCAGGAGCAGATGCAGACGTTATGAACGTTTGGCTAGCTCAATATGATGACTACTTGATAGTTTAGTGCACCATGCTTAACGGCTTAGAATCGGGACTTCAAAGACGTTTTGAACGTCATGGACCATATAAGATGTTCCAGGAGTTGAAGTTAATATTTCAAGCAAATACCCGAGTTGAGAGATATGAAGTCTCCAACAAGTTCTATAGCTAAAAGATGGAGGAGAATCGCTCAACTAGTGAGCATGTGCTCAGATTGTCTGGGTACTACAATCGCTTGAATCAAGTGGGAGTTAATCTTCCAGATAAAATAGTGATTGACAGAATTCTCTAGTCACCATCACCAAGTTAGTAGAACTTCGTGATGAACTATAGTATGCAAGGGATGACGAAAGTAATTCCCGAGCTCTTCGTGATGCTGAAATCGACGAAGGTAGAAATCAAGAAAAACATCAAGTGTTGATGGTTGACGAGACCACTTCAAGTGTTGATGGTTGACGAGACCACTAGTTTCAAGAAAAGGGCAAAGGGAAGAAGGGGAACTTCAAAAAGAACGGCAAGCAAGTTGCTACTCAAGTGAAGAAGCCCAAGTCTGTACCTAAGCCTGAGACTAAGTGCTTCTACTGCAAAGGGACTGGTCACTGGAAGCGGAACTACCCCAAGTATTTGGTGGATAAGAAGGATGGCAAAGTGAACAAAGGTATATTGGATATACATGTTATTGATGTGTACTTACTAGTGTTTATAGCAACCCCTCAGTATTTGATACTGGTTCAGTTGCTAAAGAGTAGTAACTCGAAAACGGGAGTTGCAGAATAAACAGAGACTAGTAAAAGGCGAGGTGACGATGTGTGTTGGAAGTAGTTCCAAGATTGATATGATCATCATCGCACACTCCCTATACTTTCGGGATTAGTGTTGAAACTAAATAAGTGTTATTTGGTGTTTGCGTTGAGCATGAATATGATTTGATCATGTTTATTGCAATACGGTTATTCATTTAAGTTAGAGAACAATTGTTGTTCTGTTTACATGAATAAAAACCTTTTATGGTCATACACACCAACGAAAATGGTTTGTTGGATCTCGATCGTAGTGATACACATATTCATAATATTGAAGCCAAAAGATGCAAAGTTAATAATGATAGTGCAACTTATTTGTGGCACTGCCGTTTAGGTCATATTGGTGTAAAGCGCATGAAGAAACTCCATACTGATGGGATTTTGGAATCACCTGATTATGAATCACTTGATGCTTGCGAACCGTGCCTCATGGGCAAGATGACTGAAACGCCGTTCTCCGGAACTATGGAGAGAGCAACAGATTTGTTGGAAATCATACATACAGATGTATGTGGTCCGATGAATGTTGAGGCTCGTGGCGGATATCGTTATTTTCTCACCTTCGCAGATGATTTAAGCAGATATGGGTATATCTACTTAATGAAACATAAGTCTGAAACATTTGAAAAGTTCAAAGAATTTCAGAGTGAAGTTGAAAATCATCGTAACAAGAAAATAAAGTTTCTACGATCAGATCGTGGAGGAGAATATGTGAGTTACGAGTTTGGTCTACATTTGAAACAATGCGGAATAGTTTCGCAACTCACGCCACCCGGAACACCACAGCGTAATGGTGTGTCCGAACGTCGTAATCGCACTTTACTAGATATGGTGCGATCTATGATGTCTCTTACCAATTTACCACTATCGTTTTGGGGTTATGCATTAGAGACAGCTACATTCACGTTAAAAAGGGCACCATCAAAATCCGCTGAGACGACGCCTTATGAACTGTGGTTTGGCAAGAAACCAAAGTTGTCGTTTCTTAAAGTTTGGGGCTACGATGCTTATGTGAAGAAACTTCAACCTGATAAGCTCGAACCCAAATCGGAGAAATGTGTCTTCATAGGATACCCAAAGGAGACTGTTGGGTATACCTTCTATCACAGATCCGAAGGCAAAACTTTTGTTGCTAAATTCGGAAATTTTCTAGAGAAGGAGTTTCTCTCGAAAGAAGTGAGTGGGAGGAAAGTAGAACTTGATGAGGTAACTATACCTGCTCCCTTATTGGAAAGTAGTTCATCACAGAAACCAGTTTCTGAGACACCTACACCAATTAGTGAGGAAGTTAATGATGATGATCATGAAACTTCAGATCAAGTTATTACTGAACCTCGTAGATCAACCAGAGTAAGATCCGCACCAGAGTGGTACGGTAATCCTGTTCTGGAAGTTATGTTACTAGACCATGACGAACCTACGAACTATGAAGAAGCGATGGTGAGCCCAGATTCCGCAAAATGGCTTGAGGCCATGAAATCTGAGATGGGATCCATGTATGAGAACAAAGTATGGACTTTGGTTGACTTGCCCAATGATCGGCAAGCCATTGAAAATAAATGGATCTTCAAGAAGAAGACTGACGCTGATGGTAATGTTACTGTCTATAAAGCTCGACTTGTTGCGAAAGGTTTTCGACAAGTTCAAGGGATTGACTACGATGAGACCTTCTCACCCGTAGCGATGCTTAAGTCTGTCCGAATCATGTTAGCAATTGCCGCATTTTATGATTATGAAATTTGGCAAATGGATGTCAAAACTGCATTCCTGAATGGATTTCTGGAAGAAGAGTTGTATATGATGCAACCAGAAGGTTTTGTCGATCCAAAGGGAGCTAACAAAGTGTGCAAGCTCCAGCGATCCATTTATGGACTGGTGCAAGCCTCTCGGAGTTGGAATAAACGCTTTGATAGTGTGATCAAAGCATTTGATTTTATACAGACTTTTGGAGAAGCCTGTATTTACAAGAAAGTGAGTGGGAGCTCTGTAGCATTTCTGATATTATATGTGGATGACATATTACTGATTGGAAATGATATAGAATTTCTGGATAGCATAAAGGGATACTTGAATAAGAGTTTTTCAATGAAAGACCTCGGTGAAGCTGCGTATATATTGGGCATCAAGATCTATAGAGATAGATCAAGACGCTTAATTGGACTTTCACAAAGCACATACCTTGACAAAGTTTTGAAGAAGTTCAAAATGGATCAAGCAAAGAAAGGATTCTTGCCTGTGTTGCAAGGTGTGAAGTTGAGTAAGACTCAATGCCCGACCACTGCAGAAGATAGAGAGAAGATGAAAGATGTCCCCTATGCTTCAGCCATAGGCTCTATCATGTATGCAATGTTGTGTACCAGACCTGATGTATGCCTTGCTATAAGTCTAGCAGGAAGGTACCAAAGTAATCCAGGAGTGGATCACTGGACAGCGGTCAAGAACATCCTGAAATACCTGAAAAGGACTAAGGATATGTTTCTCGTATATGGAGGTGACAAAGAGCTCATCGTAAATGGTTACGTTGATGCAAGCTTTGACACTGATCCGGACGATTCTAAATCGCAAACCGGATACGTATTTACATTGAACGGTGGAGCTGTCAGTTGGTGCAGTTCTAAACAAAGCGTCGTGGCGGGATCTACATGTGAAGCGGAGTACATAGCTGCTTCGGAAGCAGCAAATGAAGGAGTCTGGATGAAGGAGTTCATATCCGATCTAGGTGTCATACCTAGTGCATCGGGTCCTATGAAAATCTTTTGTGACAATACTGGTGCAATTGCCTTGGCAAAGGAATCCAGATTTCACAAGAGAACCAAGCACATCAAAAGACGCTTCAATTCCATCCGGGATTTAGTCCAGGTGGGAGACATAGAAATTTGCAAGATACATACGGATCTGAATGTTGCAGACCCGTTGACTAAGCCTCTTCCACGAGCAAAACATGATCAGCACCAAGGCTCCATGGGTGTAAGAATCATTACTGTGTAATCTAGATTATTGACTCTAGTGCAAGTGGGAGACTGAAGGAAATATGCCCTAGAGGCAATAATAAAGTATTATTTATTTCCTTGTATCATGATAAATGTTTATTATTCATGCTAGAATTGTATTAACCGGAAACATAATACATGTGTGAATATATAGACAAACAGAGTGTCACTAGTATGCCTCTACTTGACTAGCTCGTTAATCAAAGATGGTTATGTTTCCTAGCCATAGACATAAGTTGTCATTTGATTAACGAGATCACCTCATTAGGAGAATGACGTGATTGACTTGACCCATTCCGTTAGCTTAGCACTCGATCGTTTAGTATGTTGCTATTGCTTTCTTCATGACTTATACATGTTCCTATGACTATGAGATTATGCAACTCCCGTTTACCGGAGGAACACTTTGTGTGCTACCAAACGTCACAACGTAAATGGGTGATTATAAAGGTGCTCTACAGGTGTCTCCAAAGGTACTTGTTGGGTTGGCGTATTTCGAGATTAGGATTTGTCACTCCAATTGTCGGAGAGGTATCTCTGGGCCCACTCGGTAATGCACATCACTATAAGCCTTGCAAGCATTGTGACTAATGAGTTAGTTGCGGGATGATGTGTTACGGAACGAGTAAAGAGACTTGCCGGTAACGAGATTGAACTAGGTATCGAGATACCGACGATCAAATCTCGGGCAAGTAACATACCGGTGACAAAGGGAACAACGTATGTTGTTATGCGGTCTGACCGATAAAGATCTTCGTAGAATATGTGGGAGCCAATATGGGCATCCAGGTCCCGCTATTGGTTATTGACCGGAGACGTGTCTCGGTCATGTCTACATAGTTCTCGAACCCGTAGGGTCCGCACGCTTAACGTTACGATGACAGTTTTATTGAGTTTTGATGTACCGAAGGAGTTCGGAGTCCCGGATGAGATCGGGGATATGACGAGGAGTCTCGAAATGGTCGAGACGTAAAGATCGATATATTGGACGACTATATTCGGACTTCGGAAAGGTTCCGAGTGATTCGGGTATTTTTCGGAGTACCGGAGAGTTACGGGAATTCGTATTGGGCCTTAATGGGCCATACGGGAAAGGAGAGAAAGGCCTCAAAAGGTGGCCGCACCCCTCCCCATGGTCTGGTCCGAATTGGACTAGGGAAGGGGGGCGCACCCTTCCTTCTTTCTCCTTCCCCCTTCCCTTCTCCTACTCCCACAAGGAAAGGAGGAGTCCTACTCCCGGTGGGAGTAGGACTCCCCCCTATGGCGCGCCTCTCCCCTTGGCCGGCTGCCTCCCCCTTGCTCCTTTATATACGGGGGCAGGGGGCACCCCAGAGACACAACAATTGATCCTTGAGATCTCTTAGCCGTGTGCGGTGCCCCCCTCCACCATATTACACCTCGATAATACCGTTGCGGAGCTTAGGCGAAGCCCTGCGTCGGTGGAACATCATCATCGTCACCACGCCGTCGTGCTGACGAAACTCTCCCTCAACACTCGGCTGGATCGGAGTTCGAGGGACGTCATCGATCTGAACGTGTGTAGAACTTGGAGGTGCCGTACGTTCGGTACTTGATCGGTCGGATCGTGAAGACGTACGACTACATCAACCGCGTTGTGATAACGCTTCCGCTGTCGGTCTACGAGCGTACGTGGACAACACTCTCCCCTCTCGTTGCTATGCATCACCATGATCTTGCGTGTGCGTAGGAATTTTTTTGAAATTACTACGTTCCCCAACAGGGGGAAGGAGAGGTTGATGGAGATCCAGCAGCATGACGGCGTGGTGGTGGATGTAGCGGGATCTCGGCAGGGCTTCGCCGAGCTTCTGCGAGAGGGAGAGGTGTAGCAGGGGAGGAGGGAGGCGCCCAAGGCTGTTATTTTGCTGCTCTCCCTCCCCCCTTTATATAGGCCCCCTGGGAGGGGGGGCGCCGGCCTAGAACCCATCTACATGGGGGGGCGGCCAAGGGAGAAGGGGGGGTGGCTTCCCCCCCAAGGCAAGTGGGGCGCCCCCCCACCCTAGGGTTTCCAACCCTAGGCGCAGGGGGAAGGCCCATGGGGGGGGGCCCAGCCCACTAAGGGCTGGTTCCCTTCCCACTTCAGCCCACGGGGCCCTCCGGGATAGGTGGCCCCACCCGGTGGACCCCCGGGACCCTTCCGGTGGTCCCGGTACAATACCGGTGACCCCCGAAACTTTCCCGGTGGCCGAAACTTGTCTTCCTATATATAATTCTTCACCTCCGGACCATTCCGAAACTCCTCGTGACATCCGGGATCTCATCCGGGACTCCGAACAACTTTCGGGTTTCCGCATACTCATATCTCTACAACCCTAGCGTCACCGAACCTTAAGTGTGTAGACCCTACGG
Organism: Triticum aestivum; assembly: GCF_018294505.1. NCBI lineage: Eukaryota > Viridiplantae > Streptophyta > Magnoliopsida > Poales > Poaceae > Triticum > Triticum aestivum. Next base: position 531,673,579 of record NC_057802.1, on the reverse strand, counting down.
GTTCGGGAGACATGCAGACATGACCGAGACGCCTCTCCGGTCAATAACCAACAGCGGGATCTGGATACCCATGTTGTCTCCCACATGTTCCACGATGATCTCATCGGATGAACCACGATGTCGGGGATTCAATCAATCCCGTATACAATTCCCTTTGTCAATCGGTATGTTACTTGCCCGAGATTCGATCGTCGGTATCCCAATACCTTGTTCAATCTCGTTACCGGCAAGTCTCTTTACTCGTACCGCAATGCATGATCCCGTGACTAACTCCTTAGTCACATTGAGCTCAGTATGATGATGCATTACCGAGTGGGCCCAGAGATACCTCTCCGTCATACGGAGTGACAAATCCCAGTCTCGATCCGTGCCAACCCAACAGACACTTTCGGAGATACCCGTAGTATACCTTTATAGTCACCCAGTTACGTTGTGACGTTTGGCACACCCAAAGCACTCCTACGGTATCCGGGAGTTGCACGATCTCATGGTCTAAGGAGAAGATACTGACATTGGAAAAGCCCTAGCAAACGAACTACACGATCTTTGAGCTATGCTTAAGATTGGGTCTTGTCCATCACATCATTCTCCTAATGATGTGATCCCGTTATCAATGACATCCAATGTCCATAGTCAGGAAACCATGACTATCTGTTGATCAACGAGCTAGTCAACTAGAGGCTTACTAGGGACACGTTGCGGTCTATGTATTCACACATGTATTACGATTTTCGGATAATACAATTATAGCATGAACAATAGACAATTACCATGAACAAATAAATATAATAATAACCATTTATTATTGCCTCTAGGGCATATTTCCAACACTTGCGGCTCCCATGCACTGTTATAGTTCCCTCGTGACCCGGCATCTTGAGCTGCAGATAGACATAACAGGGCCGCGCCATAAACTTAGCATAAGCCGGCCGTCCAAACAGGGCATGATACGGGCTCTTGATTTTCACTACTTCAAAAGTCAATGTCTCTAATCTCGAGTCATGCTCATCCCCGAAAGCCACCTCCAGAGCTATCTTACCAACAGGATATGCCGATTTACCAGGTACCACACCATGGAAAACCGTATTGGACGGCTTAAGATTTTTATCTGTTAACCCCATGTGACGGAAGGTTTCGTAATAAAGGATATTGATACTACTCCCCCCATCCATGAGTACCTTAGTGAACTTATAACCTCCCACCTGAGGCGCCACCACCAAAGCCAGATGACCCGGATTATCAACCCGGGGTGGATGATCCTCTCTACTCCACACGATCGGCTGCTTAGACCAGCGCAAGTAACGGGGCACCGCCGGTTCAACGGAGTTCACTGCCCTTTTATGAAGTTTCTGGTCGCGCTTGCACAGGCTAGTGGTGAAGACATGATACTGCCCACTATTCAACTGCTTCGGGTTGCTCTGATAACCCGACTGCTGCTGTTGCTGCTGATTGCCCTGATGATTATAACCACCTTGGTTGCCCTGATTGCCTTGATTGCTATGTCCGCTCTGATTACTGTGAAAACCTGAACCGGAACTGCCTCCGCCGTAACCCGGGCCATGAGATCCGGGGCCTGAACCACCGCTCGGTCCATGATCATACCGAAAAAATCGGAATTTTTGAACTCCTGCATGATATAACAATCCTTCCAGAGGTGCGTAGCCGGTTTGTCCTGCGACCCGTGCTTCGGGCAAGGCTGGTTTAACAGATAAGACAGGCGCTCCGGATTAGGACTTGGCCCTCCACCATGCCGGGGCGGTTTACCTTTACGCCGTTGGCCCTTGTCCTGTGCGTTGGTATTAGCCACAAAGTCTAAACTGTTATCCGCTTTATGCTTACTGCTGTTTCCATGACCCGCCGGGTTATGCTGCTGCCCCTTGATGTTGCTGCTCTTCTTTCCCTTCCCTGTCTTATCATCGTCAGACTCGGGGTCCTTGGTACTATCAGAGTCGGCATACTTCACCAGAGCAGCCATGAGAGGCCCCATGTCATTGCAGTGACGTTTGAGTTGTCCCAACTTCAACTTCAGAGGTGCAAACCGGCAATTGCCTTCCAATGTCAAAACTGTTGTATCAGCGTTGATGCGGTCCGATGAATGCAAAATCTCTGAAACCCGGCGCACCCAACGGGTTGTTGATTCTCCTTCCTCCTGGACACAGGCAGCTAAGTCCACAATTGACATGGGCTGCTTGCATGTATCCTTGAAATTCTGGATAAACCGGGCCCTCAACTCGGCCATGACCCAATGGAGTTAGCTGGCAAGTTTTTCAACCAAGTGCGAGCCGTTCCTTCCAACATCATGGTGAAGTATTTAGCGCACGCCGCATCATCCACATCCAGCATGTCCATTGCCATCTCACAGCTTTCGACCCACGATTCGAGGGATAAATCGGCGGTGTAATTCAGCACTTTACGTGGGCCTTTGAAATCCTTGGGCAGGCGCACGTTGCGCAGTGCTGGGACGAGACACGGCACTCCCAAAGAGCTGGAAGTAACCCCTGGTTCCACCGACGTGGTTGGACGAACCGGAGTAAGTTGGCGGGCCTCATGCTGCGCCGCTAACTCGGCCTCTCGACGTGCCCTAGGACGATCCACCACATCATGAGCATCACTGCCGCCCCCCGCCGGGTTATGACCACGAGGCGGATCACGGTTTCGCGCACTGCTTGACACGCCGGTTCATCGATATGCCTGCTATAACTCCAGCTTGGGCGGGGAGTAGAATGAATCCTTTCGCGACTACATGAGTAAGCCTGCTGCTGAGTTAAAGCTGTCTGAAGGAACTCCCTAGCCCGTCGCGTTTCGACCGCTACTGGGGACTCGCCTTCGATTGGGAGAGCCGCCAGTCATGAAGCGGCAGCGACAATGTTATCCATCGGGTTAGAGTAGTGACCCGGCGGTGTTGGGACGTGCTGTGACGGACCGTTGTTCTGACGGGGCGGATCTGTTGGACGCGGCTGAACCGGCGCTCCCGTTCCGGGTGCCTCTGCCCTGTTTACCACTGGCGGATTACTGGTCCCTGCTCCTGGGGTATTAAAGAGGTTCTTGGCCTCATAAACCAGCGGCAGGTGAGACCGATACCTCCTCCTCATGACATTGTTTGACGCGCTTTGATCCAACATAAGCCGGTAAGCCTATGCATCCAATGCGGCTTGTTCCGCAGCCATCCTGGTATCCTCAGCTGCTAGGTCGGCCTTGGCTTGAGTTATCTGATCCTTCACCTTCGTGATTTCCGCATTATGCTCATCTTGATTCGCCGAATTAACTTCCGCCATCAATGTTGCCAAAAGCGTCAAATAAATCAGATAAAACCTGAGCCGGCGGTCGCACATGGCCTCCTGCCCCGGCCGCTGTCGCTGCTACTGATCCGGAAATCATTGTTGCTGCGGTTGAAGAGTGGAGCGCTAGCTGTGTACCGGCCATGAAGATTGCAACCCGGTTTGGCGGATCAAAGGGGTCCGGAATACTATCGCCATCGGAATAGCCCCCAATCCGGCCATCTTGCAACTGGTATAATGACTCGGTTTCTCCGGTCGATGACTCGTCGCCGGAATAAACGACGGTTTCACCACCAGATTCCGATCTATCCTCAGATTCCACTCCGTGGATGACTCCCACGAAGGCACGCTTCATGACAGGCTTAACCCGGGCAGGTCTTGCCGCTGAGCCGTCTCGATGGTGTCGGTGTAGATGTCCGGCTCAGGGCCAGGTTCGCCGATCTTGCCAATGAAAACGTGGATGCCGCCGAAGGGGACACGGTACCCGTACTCGATTGAGCTGGCCTCGGGGCCCCAGCCTGCGTCGTTGATGTAGAGCTTGCCGCGACGACTCTTGGTCATCCGGCCCATAGCGTATCCCTTGAGTCCTTCGAAGCTGCCCTCTAAGAACTCGAAACCATCGTGCGATGGCCCCACGGTGGGCGCCAACTGTCGTGGTTTTGTCACGGCAGATGTGGAGCCATCGCGACGGGTTAGCTTAAAGGGGTTAAAGCGGACAAGGGACGCAGAGAGTTTATACTGGTTCGGCCCCTTGCGATGAAGGTAAAAGCCTACGATCTAGTTGTTGTGGGATTACTTGGGCTTGATGACCAGGGAGCGAATACGCTTTGCCTGAGTCTCGAGTTGTTGTTTGTTGTCCTTAAACCGCCGCCGGGTCGTCCCCTTATATACATGGGTTGACGCCCGCCGGTTTACAGGTTTCCGAGGCCGGCTCATAAACGTGTCCGGCTCGGTCTCTGCTCTTTGTATCTTACAACACAAGTTTATATATCAATGTCGGTTTACATCTATAGACCTTCAAACCGACTTTGGGCCCTGGGCCTTCATAAAGCGCCTCCATCTTGATCTTCATGGGCTTCAGATATAATAATCCATTATGGGGATAACCCGGCCTCTCCTGGCCGGTTTACGCCCAGCAGTAATATCCCCAACAGTTACGTCGATGCAAGATTTGACACTGATCCGGACGATTCTAAATCGCAAACCAGATACGTGTTTATATTGAATGGCGGAGCTGTCAGTCGGAGTAGTTCTAAACAAAGCGTCATGGCGGGATCTACGTGTGAAGTGGAGTACATAGCTGCTTCGGAAGTAGCAAATGAAGGAGTCTGGATGAAGGAGTTCATATCCGATCTAGGTGTCATACCTAGTGCATCGGGTCCAATGAAAATCTTTTGTGACAATACTGGTGCAATTGCCATGGCAAAGGAATCCAGATTTCACAAAAGAACCAAGCACTTCAATTCCATCCGGGATCAAGTCCAGGTGGGAGACATAGAGATTTGCAAGATACATACGGATCTGAATGTTGCAGACCCGTTGACTAAGCCTCTTCCACGAGCAAAACATGATAAACACCAAGACTCCATGGGTGTTAGAATCATTACTGTGTAATCTAGATTATTGACTCTGGTGCAAGTGGAACACTGAAGGAAATATGCCCTAGAGGCAATAATAAAGTTATTATTTATTTCCTCATATCATGATAAATGTTTATTATTCATGCTAGAATTGTATTAACCGGAAACATAATACATGTGTGAATACATAGACAAACATAGTGTCACTAGTATGCCTCTACTTGACTAGCTCGTTAATCAAAGATGGTTGAGTTTCCTAGCCATGGACATGAGTTGTCATTTGATTAACGGGATCACATCATTAGGAGAATGATGTGATTGACTTGACCCATTCCGTTAGCTTAGCACTTGATCGTTTAGTTTACTGCTATTGCTTTCTCCATGACTTATACATGTTCCTGTGACTATGAGATTATGCAACTCCTGAATACCGGAAGAACACTTTGTGTGCTACCAAACGTCACAGTAACCGGGTGATTATAAAGGTGCTCTACAGGTGTCTCCGATGGTGTTTGTTGAGTTGGCATAGATCGAGATTAGGATTTGTCACTCCGATTGTGGGAGAGGTATCTCTGGGCCCTCTCGGTAATGCACATCACAATAAGCCTTGCAAGCAATGTGACTAATGAGTTAGTTGCGGGATAATGCATTACAGAACGAGTAAAGAGACTTGCCGGTAACGAGATTGAGCTAGGTATTAAGATACCGATGATCGAATCTCGGGCAAGTAACATACCGATGACAAAGGGAACAACGTATGTTGTTATGCGGTTTGACCGATAAAGATCTTCGTAGAATATGTAGGAACCAATATGAGCATCCAGGTTCCGCTATTGGTTATTGACCGGAGACATGTCTCGGTCATGTCTACATAGTTCTCGAACCCGTAGGGTCCGCACGCTTAAAGTTCTGTGATGATCGGTATTATGAGTTTTTGTGTTTTGATGTACCTAAGGTAGTTCGGCGTACCGGATCTGATCACGGACATGACAAGGAGTCTCGAAATGGTCGAGACGTAAAGATCGATATATTGGACGACTATGTTCAGACACCGGAAGTGTTTCGGGAGGTTTCGGACATATACCGGAGTACCGGGGGATTACCGGAATCCCCCGGGGAGTATAATGGGCGTATTGGGCCTTGGTGGAGAACAGGAGGAGCGGCCAGGGTAGGCCGCGTGCGCCCTTCCCCTCTAGTCCGAATTGGACAAGGAGGGGGCGGCGCCCCCCTTTCCTTCCCCTCTCTCTCCTCCCTCCCCCTTCTCCTACTCCTACTAGGAAAGGAGGAGTCCTACTCCCGGTGGGAGTAGGACTCCCCCCTTGGCGCGCCCTCCTCCTGGCCGGCCGCCTCCCCCTAGCTCCTTTATATACAGGGGCAGGGGGGCACCCCAAGATACAACAATTGATCATTGATCTCTTAGCCGTGTGCGGTGCCCCCTCCACCATAATCCACCTCAATCATATCGTAGCGGTGCTTAGGTGAAGCCCTACGTCGGTAGCATCATCATCACCGTCACCACGTCATCGTGCTGACGAAGCTCTTCCCGGAAGCTCTACTGGATCGTGAGTTCGCGGGACGTCACCGAGCTGAACGTGTGCTGAACGCGGAGGTGCCGTACGTTCGGTGCTGAGGATCGGTCGATCGTGAAGACATACGACTACATCAACCGCGTTGTTATAACGCTTCCTCTTACGGTCTACGAGGGTACGTAGACGACACTCTCTCCTCTTGTTGCTATGCATCACCATGATCTTGCGTGTGCGTAGGAATTTTTTTGAAATTACTACGTTCCCCAACAAGCGCCCCTTGTGGAAGCTCGGGGATGAGGAGGACGACCTCCGTCTATGCCCGGGTGCCTTATCAGATGAGGAGCTAGGCGCGGCTCTCCGCCTCCTGGTCGGGAACGATCAGGGATATCCGCCGGACACCCATCTTCCCTTGTACCGCCGCCCAGATGGGGCGAAGGTGGCTGCCGCCATGCCTATCTTCGATGGGCGCGGGCCCATGCCGCCAGCGCCTTCCGAGGCCCCGGTGGTGACGGCCCCGGTGATGGTGTCCTCAGGCGAGTCCGGCGAGGAGGAGAGGCCCGACTCGGAGGTGACCCGGGAGGGGGAGGGAGAGACTTCTCCTCTCGTGTCGGATCTCCTCTGCACTTTCCCTGACGACGACAAGGCCGGCGACCACCCGGTGAGGGAGTCCCTGCCCCTTGCTGGGGTCACCATGAGGTCCAGGGGCACTCCCCCGAAGAAGCCGCCGGCCGAAGTCCCGACGAAGAGCAGGTCTGTGTTGATCTCCCGAGGCGGGGCCTCTATTCTGATGCCGACCAGTGCTGTCGTAGGGCCAGTTGCCGCTCCCTCATCCACTCATGGGACTCTCACGCCGGCGCCCCCGGCTGCGAAGCCTTCGGGCCTCGTGCTTTAGAAGAGGCCGAGGGATTACACCGCCGTAGACCACTAAGTGCTTTGTCCTAATTTTGTCCCCGCTCTTGTTGCTGCTTCTTGACGCCTTTCCTTTGCTCCACCAGGCCAACACTAGCGGCGAAGAAGAAGAGAGAGGGAGCGTCTACGCCTTCTGGGACCCCGCAGTCTGCCACGGCCGCACCTCCTCCGGCGCGGAAAGGCGGCAACGGCGCTCGTGCTTCTCCTGCCCGGTCATCCTCGCGAGGCCCGGAGGATCGTCCTTAGGAGAAAGCGACCCCCACAGCCAAGTCGGCTCCGGAGGCGCCCACTCCCAGCTCGCCGGCCGAGGTCCCAAAGGCTCAGGAGACCCAGTTTCTTCCTCTGCTGCCACCAACTCGCAGGCCTTGGCGGTGACGCTGCCTCCTCCTCCCCATGTTATGCCACTGATCCGCGATCCTGCTGCTTCGCCCGACGCTCTGGAGGAGGCTTTTTCCGCGCTGACCCAGCTTTGGGGCGACCTTCAAGGCGCCGACCATCGCCTGGCGTCAGGGTGCCTGGAGTTGATCTTGGGGTGGCTGCGATCTGACACATCCGTGAGGGCGGCCTGGGATCAGGCCGTGGCGGCTTCCGAGGAGGGTAAACGGGTCATCGACCAGGGCGCGACCGCCTGCAAGGTGGCGTTGAAGGATGCTGAGGCCGCCAATGAGCATTGCCGGGTGGCGGAGGTCGAGCTGGAGAACCTGCGCAAGCAACGCGCTGCCATGGCTCGCCAGCACGAGGCACGGGAGGAGAAGCTGAAGGCTCGAGAAGAAGCGGTCACCGGCCGCGATGCTGAGCTGGAGCAGCTGGCGCAGGCGCAGGCCGCGGAACGCGACCACCTAGAGAAGCTGGAGAAGGAGGTGGAAGTGGAGAAGGTCCAGCTGGAAGCCAAGGCAAAGATTCTGGCTGAGGATCGCCTGGCCTTCAAATCCCTTGAGCAGAGGTCCCGCGAAGCACTGCAAAAGCTCTACGAGAAGGGCTTGGAGAAGCCATTGGCGACTGATGACGAGGGCCCCGCCCAGCTGCTCCCTCATCTTGTCACGGTGCTCGAGGACGTCATCAACGGGATCGGCCCTATGGTGGAGGGGGAAGCCCGCACGCTCTCCTCATCAGCCCTGACGCGCGTCTTTAGCCACCTTCATCTCCGTGACCCTGATGCCGACCACGGTGTCCTGCTCGAGCCCGTGGACGAAGAGCGCTACGCAGCTGCCGCCAGAGCCGTGAAGGGCAAGGTGGAGGCCATGTTGAAGAAGCTCCTTTCCATTGACCCTGCACCTCCGGCCGATGGTGCCGCCAATCCCGTGACCACGGCCTATGACACGGGCGACGGCGATGCTGCAGACGGGAGGGCGCTCCCTGACGACAGTGCCCAAGGCTGAAGAGCAGGCTTGCTGGTGGACGGTGGTGTTCCTTCCCATTTTACTTTCCTGTGACATGCAACATGCCTCGTGGAGGCGTCAAAACTTCTTGTTTGGTGTTTGAGGAACAATATGTTTTGTAATAACTTATTAGGATTCTGCAATTTCCTTCCCGTTTGCTTTAATGTTCTGCGTCGGCAGAGCCCGGCCCCGCACATACCTCAGCCGCCACTGGCTCGTCCGGATTGCCAGGACGATGCCAGGGGGTGAAGGGCTACATGACCAGTTAGGCCCCTGAGGCACGATGCTCAGGGGTCCCCCTTGATGTACGAACAGCCCTCGGGAGGGAAACGCGAAACTAGGCCTTAGCATTCTACATCGGCAGGGCCCGACCCCGCGCATACCTCAACCGCCGTTGGGCCGTCCGGATCACCGGGACGAGACCAAGGGGTGAGGGGCTACGTGGCCAGTTAGGCTCCTGAGTCATGATGCTCAGGAGTCCCCCTAGACGCGCAAATAGACCTCCATACCTGTCCTCATCGAGGTCCCGCTCGGGAGGGGCACGCGATGACCAGGTCCTAGGGACCTGACAGGGTGGCTTACGCTTGGGCGTGACCCGAGCGTAGCCCCTGTGCCCAGCCCCCTCGCGCGACTCTCCCTAGGGGAAGTGTTGCGACGAGGCTGAACACTGAGTCCGGAGGCTCCCTGAGGTTGGTACGACCATGGGGCCGCCTGCTACCTCTTAAGAACTGTGTTGGTTTTTCCCTTGAAGAGGAAAGGGTGATGCAGTAAAGTAGCGTAAGTATTTCCCTCAGTTTTGAGAACCAAGGTATCAATCCAGTAGGAGGCTACGCGCGAGTCCCACGCACCTACACAAAACAAATAAGAACCTCGCAACCAACGCGATAAAGGGGTTGTCAATCCCTTCACAGTCACTTACGAGAGTGAGATCTGATAGATATGATAAGATAATATTTTTCGTATTTTTATGATAAAGACTAAAAGTAAAGAAAGCAAAATAAACGGCGATAGAAATAGCTTGTTGACGGGAAATTAATATGATGGAAAATAGACCCGGGGGCCATAGGTTTCACTTGTGGCTTCTCTCAAGAGCATAAGTATTACGGTGGGTGAACAAATTACTGTCGAGCAATTGATAGAATTGAGCATAGTTATGAGAATATCTAGGTATGATCATGTATATAGGCATCAAGTCCGCGACAAGTAGACCGAAACGATTCTGCATCTAGTACTATTACTCCACACATCGACCGCTATCCAGCATGCATCTAGAGTATTAAGTTCATAAGAACGGAGTAACGCTTTAAGCAAGATGACATGATGTAGAGGGATAAACTCATGCAATATGATATAAACCCCATCTTGTTATCCTCGATGGCAACAATACAATACGTGCCTTGCTTCCCCTACTGTCACTGGGAAAGGACACCGCAAGATTGAACCCAAAGCTAAGCACTTCTCCCATTGCAAGAAAGATCAATCTAGTAGGCCAAACCAAACTGATAATTCGAAGAGACTTGCAAAGATAACCAATCATACATAAAAGAATTCAGAGAAGATTCAAATATTGTTCATAGATAAACTTGATCATAAACCCACAATTCATCGGTCCCGACAAACACACCGCAAAAGAAGATTACATCGAATAGATCTTCACGAGAATCGTGGAGAACTTTGTATTGAGATCCAAAGAGAGAGAAGAAGCCATCTAGCTAATAACTATGGACCCGAAGGTCTGAGGTAAACTACTCACACATCATCGGAGAGGCTATGGTGTTGATGTAGAAGCCCTCCGTGATCAATGCCCCCTCCGGCAGGACGCCGGAAAAGGCCCCAAGATGGGATCTCACGGGTACAGAAGGTTGCGGCGGTGGAATTAGGTTTTCGTGGATGCCTCTAATGGTTTGGGGGTACGTAGGTATATATAGGAGGAAGAAGTACGTCGGTGGAGCAACGTGGGCCCCACGAGGGTGGAGGGCGCGCCTGGGGGGGGGGGGTAGGCGCCCCCCTGCCTCGTGCTCTCCTCGTTGATTTCTTGACGTGGACTCCAAGTCCTCTGGATCACGTTTGTTCCGAAAATCACGTTCCCGAAGGTTTCATTCCGTTTGGACTCCGTTTGGTATTCTTTTTCTGCGAAACACTGAAATAGGCAAAAAAACAGCAATTTGGACTGGGCCTCCGGTTAATAGGTTAGTCCCAAAAATAATATAAAAGTGTATAATAAAGCCCATTAAACATCCAAAATAGAATATAATATAGCATGGAACAATCAAAAATTATATATACGTTGGAGACGTATCAAGCATCCCCAAGCTTAATTCCTGCTCGTCCTCGAGTAGGTAAATGATAAAAACAGAATTTTGATGTGGAATGCTACTTGGCATAATTTTCAATGTAATTCTCTTAATTGTGGTATGAATGTTCAGATCCGAAAGGTTCAAGACCAAAGTTTAATATTGACATAAAAATAATAATACTTCAAGCATACTAACTAAGCAATTATGTCTTCTCAAAATAACATGGCCAAAGAAAGTTATCCCTACAAAATCATATAGTCTGGCTATGCTCTATCTTCATCACACAAAGTATTTAATCATGCACAACCCCGATGACAAGCCAAGCAATTGTTTCATACTTTTGGTGTTCTCAAACTTTTTCAATCTTCACGCAATACATGAGCGTGAGCCATGGACATAGCACTATATGTGGAATAGAATGGTGGTTGTGGAGAAGACAAAAAAGGAGAAGATAGTCTCACATCAACTAGGCGTATCAACGGGCTATGGAGATGCCCATCAATAGATATCAATATGAGTGAGTAGGGATTGCCATGCAACAGATGCACTAGAGCTATAAGTATGTGGAAGCTCAACAAAAGAAACTAAGTGGGTGTGCATCCAACTTGCTTGCTCACGAAGACCTAGGGCATTTTGAGGAAGCCCATCATTGGAATATACAAGCCAAGTTCTATAATGAAAATTTCCCACTAGTATATGAAAGTGACAACATTAGAGACTCTCTATCATGAAGATCATGGTGCTATTTTCAAGCACAAGTGTGGTAAAAGGATAGTAGCATTGTCCCTTCTCTCTTTTTCTCTCATTTTTTCTTTGGCCTTTTCTCTTTTTTCTATGGCCTTTCTCCTTTTTTTTATTTAGTCCGGAGTCTCATCCCGACTTATGGGGGAATCATAGTCTCCATCATCCTTTCCTCACTTGGGACAATGCTCTAATAATGATGATCATCACACTTATTTTCTTACAACTCAAGAATTACAACTCAATACTTAGAACAACAATATGACTCTATGTGAATGCCTCCGGCGGAATACCGGGATATGCAATGAATCAAGAGTGATATGTATGAAAGAATTATGAACGGTGGCTTTGCCACAAATACAATGTCAACTACATGATCATGCAAAGCAATATGACAATGATGGAGCGTGTCATAGCAAACGGAACAATGGTAAGTTGCATGGCAATATATCTCGGAATGGCTATGGAAATGCCATGATAGGTAGGTATGGTGGCTATTTTGAGGAAGGTATATGGTGGGTGTATGATACCGGCGAAAATTGCGCGGTATTAGAGAGGCTAGCAATGGTGGAAGGATGAGAGTGCGTATAATCCATGGACTCAACATTAGTCATAAAGAACTCATATACTTGTTGCAAAAATCTATTAGTTATCGAAACAAAGTATTACGCGCATGCTCCTAGGGGGATAGATTGGTAGGAAAAGACCATCACTCGTCCCCGACCGCCACTCATAAGGAAGACAATCAATAAATAAATCATGCTCCGACATCACATAACGGTTCACCATACGTGCATGCTACGGGAATCACAAACTTTAACACAAGTATTTCTCAAATTCAAAACTACTCAACTAGCATGACTCTAATATTACCATCTTCATATCTCAAAACAATTATCAAGCATCAAACTTCTCATAGTATTCAACACACTCATAAGAAAAATTTTCTTTACTAATCTTTAGATGCCTATCATAATTAAAGCAAATTACCATGCTGTTTTGTAGGACTCTCGAAATAATCTAAGTGAATCATGAGATAACAATAGTATCTATAAAACAAATCCACCATCGTGCTCTAAAAGATATAAGTGAAGCACTAGAGCAAAAACTATATAGCTCAAAAGATATAAGTGAAGCACATAGAGTATTCTAACAAATTCTGAATCAAGTGTGTCTCTCTCAAAAGGTGTGTACAGCAAGGATGATTGTGGCAAACTAACAAATAAAGACTCAAATCATACAAGACGCTCCAAGCAAAACACATATCATGTGGTGAATAAAAATATAGCTCCAAGTAAATTTACCGATGGATGAGGACGAAAGAGGGGATGCCTTCCGGGGCATCCCCAAGCTTTGGCTTTTAGGTGTCCTTAGATTATCTTGGGGTGCCGTAGGCATCCCCAAGCTTAGGCTCTTGCCACTCCTTGTTCCATACTCCATCAAATCTTTACCCAAAACTTGAAAACTTCACAACACAAAACTCAACAGAAAATCTCGTGAGCTCCGTTAGCGAAAGAAAACAAAACACCACTTCAAGGTACTGTAATGAACTCATTATTTATTTATATTGGTGTTAAACATACTGTATTCCAACTTCTCTATGGTTTATAAACTATTTTACTAGCCATAGATTCATCAAAACAAGCAAACAACACACGAAAAACAGAATCTGTCAAAAACAGAACAGTCTGTAGTAATCTGTAACTAACGCAAACTTCTGGAACTCTAAAAATTCAGCCAAAATAGGACGACCTAAATAATTGGTTTATTGATCTGCTGAAATTGGAATCAATATTATATCACGTTCTGGTAATTTTTAACAATTGTTTTCGTGAACAGAAAGTTTCTGGAATTTTCTGCAAGATCAAATAACTATCATCCAAGAAGATCCTATAGGTTTAACTTGGCACAAACACTAATTAAAACATAAAAACAAATCTAACCAGAGGATATATCAAATATTTATTCCTAAACAGAAGCAAAAAGCAAAAAAAAATTAAAATTGGGTAGCCTCCCAACAAGCGCTATCGTTTAACGCCCCTAGCTAGGCATAAAAGCAAGGATAGATCTAGGTATTGCCATCTTTGGTTTTAGGGAAGAAAAGAGCAAACTTGTTATCTATGGAATTAATCTTTCTATTTTGATAAAGCACGTGGCTGTTAATGGTATAAGAAAGATTAAGCACGTTGCGGAAATTTGCATCTAAGCTAGCTTTTATCTCTTTGATAGATTCGTTTTGGTAGGAGAGCAAAAGAGATGTAGATTCAACTTTCCCATTCATGGGGTGCCCAAATATGGTTTTCATCTTTTCATAAGTATCTACGACATCCCTTTCAAGAAATCCTTCTTCAAATATAGAATCTAAGACATGCTTAAACGAAGAAGGTAGGGCAACATAAAAGCTCTTCAAGTAAATCTCAATTTGGTATTGGGGTACATAGTTAGCCGGGATCCTTAACAGTCTATCCCAAGCATCTTTCAAAGATTCATCGAGTAAATAACGAAAAATTCCGGAATCATCTTCATCAAAATTATTAAGACTCTCGTTGACAACTCCGGCAGGTTTTTCCATAGCATTATTTATGAGTTTAGATAGAATAGAAGGATCGTCGAAAGTACTAAAACTCGGGAGAGAACCCCCAACTCTTTTTGGTTCCGACATGGCGAAGGAAAGGCGAGCGAAAAATAGGGCGAATAAGACGGCAAGGGTGAAGTGGGGGGGAGGAAAACGAGAGGCAAATGGCAAATAATGTAATGCGAGGGATAAGGGTTTGTGATGGGTACTTGGTATGTTGACTTTTGCGTAGACTCCCTGGCAACGGCGCCAGAAATCCTTCTTGCTACCTCTTGAGCACTGCATTGGTTTTTCCCTTGAAGAGGAAAGGGTGATGCAGTAAAGTAGCATAAGTATTTCCCTCAGTTTTGAGAACCAAGGTATCAATCCAGTAGGAGGCTACGCGCGAGTCCCACGCACCTACGCAAAACAAATAAGAACCTCGCAACCAACATGATAAAGGGGTTGTCAATCCCTTCACGGTCACTTACGAGAGTGAGATCTGATAGATATGCTAAGGTAATATTTTTGGTATTTTTATGATAAAGACTAAAAGTAAAGAAAGCAAAATAAACGGCGATAGAAATAGCTTGTTGACGGGAAATTAATATGAAGGAAAATAGACCCGGGGGCCATAGGTTTCACTAGTGGCTTCTCTCAAGAGCATAAGTATTACGGTGGGTGAACAAATTACTGTCGAGCAATTGATAGAATTGAGCATAGTTATGAGAATATCTAGGTATGATCATGTATATAGGCATCACGTCCGCGACAAGTAGACTGAAACGATTCTACATCTACTACTATTACTCCACACATCGACCGCTATCCAGCATGCATCTAGAGTATTAAGTTCATAAGAACGGAGTAACGTTTTAAGCAAGATGACATGATGTAGAGGGATAAACTCATGCAATATGATATAAACCCCATCTTGTTATCCTCGATGGCAACAATACAATACGTGCCTTGCTGCCCCTGCTGTCACTGGAAAGGACACCGCAAGATTGAACCCAAAGCTAAGCACTTCTCCCATTGCAAGAAAGATCAATCTAGTAGGCCAAACCAAACTGATAATTCGAAGAGACTTGCAAAGATAACCAAACATACATAAAAGAATTCAGAGAACATTCAAATATTGTTCATAGATAAACTTGATCATAAACCCACAATTCATCGGTCCCACAAACAACCCGCAAAAGAATATTACATCGAATAGATCTCCACGAGAATCATGGAGAACTTTGTATTGAGATCCAAAGAGAGAGAAGAATCCATCTAGCTAATAACTATGGACCCGAAGGTCTGAGGTAAACTACTCACACATCTTCGGAGAGGCTATGGTGTTGATGTAGAAGCCCTCCGTGATCAATGCCCCCTCCGGCAGGACGCCGGAAAAGGCCCCAAGATGGGATCTCATGGGTACAGAAGGTTGCAGCGGTGGAATTAGGTTTTCGTGGATGCCTCTGATGGTTTGGGGGTACGTAGGTATATATAGGAGGAAGAAGTACGTCGGTGGAGCAACGTGGGCCCCACGAGGGTGGACGGCGCGCCTGGGGGGTAGGCGCTCCCCCCTGCCTCGTGCTCTCCTCGTTGATTTCTTGACGTGGACTCCAAGTCCTCTAGATCACGTTTGTTCCTAAAATCACGTTCCCGAAGGTTTCATTCCGTTTGGTCTCTGTTTGATATTCTTTTTCTGCGAAACACTGAAATAGGCAAAAAAAACAGCAATTTGGGCTGGGCCTCCGGTTAATAGGTTAGTCCCAAAAATAATATAAAAATGTATAATAAAGCCCATTAAACATCCAAAACAGAATATAATATAGCATGGAACAATCAAAAATTATAGATACGTTGGAGACGTATCACCGCCCTTAGTTGTTTATCACCAGGGCGGAGCGTAGCGCTTCCGCACTTGCACGGGCATAGCCGTCCCTCGACCGTGTCGACTGCCAGCACGGAGCATGGTGCTTCCACTAGTGCGTGGGTGAGGGCTCCATCTGAGTGGAGCCCCCGGGGCGTGTACAGCCCCACCCTGACACGTGACTTGCACGGCAGGGCTAGACGAGGTGTGTCTGGGCACTCGTGAGCCAGCGTGGGACTCACGAGGCCCTACCTCAAGGCGGGTTGCGCCTGGTCTTGATTCTTGACGGCTGTGGTGGCCCTGCGAGATGGTTAGGCAACCTGCGCCGGACGAATCTCCTGAGGTGATCACATGAGAAGGCCAAACACCAACGACCCTAGGAGGTGATGTGAACGGGGCCGGCCCGCCAGACAGAGCTCAGCCATTGGGTTTATCAACGCTGTAGGGGCGGACCCGAGCACAGACGCCGTGCCTAGTCTTCTCATGCGAAATATCCTGAAGAAAGACGACCGGCGCGCAGTTCCCGTGGTAGTGAGGCACCGGGTCGCGCGACCTGGCTTGTCCATCCACGATTAGCTCATGCGAGAACAAGGCACCAAGGGCCATGGGAGGTGACGTACACGGGAGCTGGCCCGCGAGCCAAAGCTCAGCCTCTTGGGTTTGGCGGCGCTGCAGGGACGGACCCGAGCACAGACGTCGTGCCAGTACTTAATCATGAGGCGGTCGTGGGTGGGTTTGCAAGGGCGCACGACGTTCATGGTATCGAAGTACCGGACATGCAGGTGATAATCATAGGATGACTCAAGTACTGCTAGCTCAGATAGATGCAAGAACGATACATGCCACTGGGACGGACCCAAGCGGACTGGGGATGATGCAGCCCGAGGGGCGCCCCCAGCAGAGTAAGCTAAAGATGCAAAAGGATGCATGTCGTAGGGACAGGCCCATGTGACCTGGGGATGATGCAGCCCGAGGGGCGTCCCCAGCGGAGTAAACCCGAAAATGTCACCTGGCACCGTTGTTGAAGGGGTGTTGGAGTAGCTGAAGATGCGTGCTAGAGAAGTTGCCCCTCACGAGCCACTAGGGTCCTGAGCCTCAGGAGGCTCTGGGAGCCCGGGCGGTTCTTGAAGAACCGTCGCCATCTCTGCCCAGATTGCGTGATGCCTGGCCTCCTAAGCCGCCAGAACACTCCGCAAGCGGCGCTGGAAGATGACAGCCGCGTTCGGCAAACCGAAGGGCATGCGAACGTAGCTGTGAGGTGGACCCTCGCACCGTCCAACACGCAAAGGCCAGAAACGTGCATGGGATGCCGCCCTGTTGAGCCCTGGGATGTCGACGCAGACGCGTAGCTCGTCGTCCTCGCCAGGACGCGGGGCTGCGCCAGGTGGTGGGCGGCGGTCGCCGCATATGGTCCTAGCTTCTTAAAGCTCCTCAGTCGCCTTGGTGATGAACTCCTGAGCACCAGGCGCTCCACGCCTCACGCCTTGTACCCTCTTGGGGGAAGCGTGCGGCGAAGCATGCCTCCACATGGTGCCCGAGCGCCTCCCTCGTGATGTTGGCTAAGTCTGAGGCCCTCCAGAAGAGAGCCCGCGAGCCCAGCCTGAGGAGGACGCCGGACGCGCCTTCCTATGCAAGGGAGGGAGGCGCCCCATCTGCGGGCGCAGGTCCTGAGGTGGTGCCGCTGGAAACACCGCTCTTCTGAGGACCTTGGTGGAGCAGCTGCTTCTTCTTCTTGGGGATGGCCTCAGGAGGGTAGATGGCGCCTCCGTTATCTGGGTCTTCGGCTGCTGCAGCTTGGTAAGCATGCTCGAGAGAGCACACCGCGTCCTTCTCTTCGCAGGCGACCGTGATGATGCCGCCGCTTCCCGGCATCTTGAGGACATTGTAGTCGTGATGTGTCACTGCCATAAACTTAGCCAGGGCCGGATACCCAAGGATGGCATTGTACGGCAGGCGGATGTGGGCGGCGTCGAAGTCAATGAGCTCGGTGCGGTAGTTGTCGCGCTGGCCGAAGGTGACAGGCATGCGGACCTGCCCGATTGGGGTGGTGGAGCCGTCAGTCACTCCTGAGAAGGGCTTGGTAGGTTGTAGCTGATGATATGGCACTTGGAGGCGGTCGAACGTCTCGACGAACAGGACATTGAGCCCTGCGCCGCCGTTGATGAGGGTCTTGGTGACTTGGACGTTGCTGATAACGGGCGAGTAGAGTATCGGGAGGGCGCCGGCAGTTGCCGTGCACTTGAGCTGGTCGGAGGAGCTGAAGGTGATGGCGCACTTGGACCACCTGAGCGGGCGCGTGGCCTCGAGCCTGGGGAGGGACGCGTTCACCTCGCGAGCAAACTTCTTGAAGATGCGCTGAGAGGCTGGGGCCTGAGCGCCACCTAAGATGTAGGCGATGCGCGAGGCTCCTGGAAGCCCCCAACCCCCTCGTCCTGATTATGGTCATCATTCCTCCGTGGCGGTGGCGGCAGCGGAGGGAGACCAGCCTTGCCTTGAGGATGGTCCTCACGAGGCTGATCCCTCCAGGCGCCCTCGCGAGGCTGGTCCTGCCAGCGGTCCTCACGAGGCTGGTCGCGCCACTCCTGGCGGGGGCCGCGGTCGTCCCAGCGTCCTCCACTTCATCCTCCTCGGCCGTAGCCTCAGTCATTGCGCTCGGGGCGTCGACCGAAGCGCCCATCGCGGATGGCCCTGAGCTCCTGACAGTCATTGGTGTTGTGGCTGTGAACGTTGTGGAAGGCGCAAAATGGACGGCTACCCTTGGATGACTCGGGGTGGTCTCGTCCGCGCTTCATCTCCGGCTCCGCTACAAGCACGGCAGCCCCCTTGTGCTTCACGTCCTTGGCCTTGGCCTTCTTGTCTTCTGGGTCGGCGGCTGGAAGCTCGAGGGGGGAGAGGCGCCCTTCCTCAGCCCTTGCGCACTTGGTCGCCATGTTGAACATCTCCAGGGCTGTGCATAGGTCCTCGTGGATGGCGAGCTCCTCCTTCATCTTGACGTCGCGGACGCCATCGGAGAACGCGGAGATGATGGCCTCGTCCGTCACCTTGGAAATCTTGAGGCGGACGCTGTTGAAGCGCTGGATGTACTTCTGTAGGGTTTCCCCTAGCTGCTGCTTGATGCGCCGCAGGTCACCCGCGGCAGGCCGGTGGTCGCGAGTCCTCTGGAAGTTGGCAACGAAGCACTCGCTCATCTCGCCCAGGAGGAGATCGATCCCGCAGGCAGGTTCAGGAGCCACTAGCGCGCGCCATCCTTGAGGGCCATGGGGAACCAGTTCGCCATGACCTTCTCGTTGCCATTGGCTGCCTCGATGCTTAGCTCGTAGAGCTACAAGAACTTTGCAGGGTCGGGGGTGCCATCGTAGCGCGGAGGCAAGTCTGGCTTGAACTTGCCGGGCCAGACGACGCTGCGCAGCTCGGGAGTGAAGGCACGGCAGCCTGCTGTGGTCACCAGAGCCCGTCACGGAGGCGGAGCCTGGTCCTGGTGTCCACGCATCGCCGCCACAAGCGGCACGCGGTCTTGACGCGGTGGTGCTGGGAGTGCAGGAGTGTTTTCTTGTGGCCGTGGGACTTCTTGGCAGCTTCCTTCTTCGTGCGTGGGCGCCCTGCGCGGTGGGTCGCGCCGCGAGGGCGCCGTCTTGATGCGGAGGTGGTGGAGGCGCTCAGTGGGCTACGTCGCCCGCAGCTGGAGGTGGGCGAGGCAGCGAGAGAGACGGTGCGGGAGAGCCCCCGGCGGCGTTGACGAGCTCGGCGAAGCGGTAACGTAGGAGCTCGCGCGCCATGAGCAGCGCGGCCTGCGCGTCCGTGGGTGCGCGACGAGCGTGGGGCGACGAGCCGGCCGGAGTCAGCGACGGGGTGGCGGTGCGTCCGTCCCGCCGCACAGAGGGGTGCAGCGATGAAGCTTGCTGCTCGTTCCCCGGCGGGCCGGTGGCGGCATTGGCAGCGGGGATGGAGAACGGCAGGGAGGCCCGGCGCTCAGAACGGGCTCGGCGAGCATCAGCCATGGATGCGGCGGAGCAGTGGAGCGTGGATCGATGGAAGAAAGGCTTCAGTGCACCCCTACATGGCGC
This sequence comes from Triticum aestivum, assembly GCF_018294505.1. Lineage (NCBI taxonomy): Eukaryota > Viridiplantae > Streptophyta > Magnoliopsida > Poales > Poaceae > Triticum > Triticum aestivum. The sequence goes on along the minus strand of NC_057802.1, from coordinate 531,653,384 downwards.
GCCAAATGTCAGATTCTGGATTTCTGCAAACCCTTGAGGTTCAAACTCTGGGGTGCGCACGAAGAACTCTCTCTCCCTAGCTCGCTCGCACAAAGGTCTCAAGGCCTAGCTCGACGAACCCAAAGAACACGAGGCACGAGGGTTTATACTGGTTCGGGCCACCGTTGTGGTGTAATACTCTACTCCGGTGTGGTGTGATGGATTGCCTCGTAGGTTGAGGATAAACAAGTACAAGGTATGAACGGCCTCCTGAGGAGAGGTGTTCTTGAGCTCGGTGAGCTGGTGCGTGAGAGGGTGGTCTGAATGATCCGCCCCCCCCCCTCCGTTTGTGGTGGCTAGTCCTATTTATAGACGCCCTGGTCGTCTTCCCAAATGTAGGCGGGAGGGATCCCACAACGGCAAATTTTAAAAGGAGACAACTAGTACAAGCTATGCTGACAAAAGGTGGTCTCCGCCTGCCAAAGGCTCTGATGGTGATGCAGCAGTGGGCTCCGCCATGACCTCCGTCCTGCCGTCCTGGTCTCGTTGCACTGATATGGAAACATTTGCCTGATGCCTCGGGACTCCTCGTCTGCGCTTGCCTCTTTAGCACCAAAGAGGAAACTGGTACACTGCGCCCGCTGGCGCCCGCCTGGCCTTGGTTGTCATGGCTCACGTTACGTGAACCTCGCGAGGGTCTTGAGTGGTTGCTGCTGAAGATGGGCCGTACCAGGCCGTTGGTGGAGCCACGCCGTGGGCCGCAGGCAGGCAAGTCTGGGTACCCCTGTTCCCAGGACGTCGACAAAGGTCCCGCAAAGCTGCATATTAGCGATGGAGCCGCGTCTAGCTCGGGTGAGTAGGTGATCCGTCATTTTTTTTTCTTCAGTGGCTGATGTGGTGGTGCCGGAGGCAGATGACGGGCGTTGGTGTCAAGCTCAGAGATGTTCTGCTATCTTTTCAGTTTTGTCATGTCGGTCCTCACATAACTTGTATTTTGATCTTTATGATATGAATGAGACACGTGTTACCCTGGAAAAAAAACACATATGGCGATCGCGCCCAGCACCACCATCTCTACAGAATACGGAATCGGCATGGCATCCCATCAACTAGGCTCGGCCGTAGCGTAGCATAGGCCCGTCCCGTCCGTGGTGACCACCACGCACGCACAAACACAGCATAACGCAACGCAACGCCGCTACATCACCCGTGTCAGCCTCGGGAAACCCAGCCCCCCACCCCGTCCCTCCACTGCTCGCTTCAGCGCCAAGCCGGTGAAGGAGGATCCGTCCCCGGCCCCCGAGGCAAAGGCCAGGCCGGACTCCCAAAGTCGCCGCCCGAACCGAATCGTAGTACGCCGGGAAAAACAGGTGGTCGGTGAGCAGCACAGCACAGGAACGGAACGGAACGAAGCGAAAAACAAAATAAAAGAAGCGATACGCATCGAACGGGAGACCGCGAAAGCGACGCGACGCGACCCGTCGAGGATCCCCGGGAGATAAAAGGCGGGCGAGGAGAAAGTATTTGGAGGAGAAAAGGGTCCCCGCGAATGGGAAAACGGGGAAAAGGCAGCAAAAAACGAAAAAGAAAGGAGAAAATGGGAGGAGAAAAGGGGGGAGGGGGAACGACTGGATGAGGTCACTCCACTCCCGCGGTGGCGCTCCTCTCCTCACAATTCACACCCGAACAAAAAGGAGGGAGGGACGCGTAAAAGGAGCGGAGCGTCAGGTCAGGGGAAGAAAAAAATGGACGGGAAAAAACACCCGAGGCGGACGCCCCGGGCACACTGGCACCATGCACAGTGCGGGCGGAATTGTTACGCGCACCACCGCCGCGGACGATGCTCCCCTCCCGTCCACTTGTCGTCAACACACACACACACGCAAGTGTACTCTTTTCCTTTCCCATTTGATTTGCCTGCCAAGGCTACTAGACCGGGTCTCCGTTTTGGAGAGTGAAATGATGCGTTGTTATTACCTACTCCCTCCAGTGATCCATCACCCGTATCTAGATAAATATCCGTATCAACGGAGGTAATACGCCATAATGTTGGTGTATACGATTTTAGTAGTACTACACATTTGACATCCACCATCAATGTTATCATGACTAACTAGATTCATTGTCGTATCAATTTTATCGGACACACTCTACCGTAGCTGTTCGGTCCTAAAAACACAAGGAAGAACAGGGAAAATTATTACAGAGTCGAGTCTTTTGATCTCATGACGAGGTTTTACAAACATTGTTCTTTGAAGGCTCCACGGGAATTATAAAAGATACAAGGTGCATGTAATAAAAGAAAGAGAGAACGAAAATAGTAGACCGGATTAGGCATGCCACTATGAAAATTGAGGTGTAAAAATAGCTATATGTAGTTTTTTTTTGCCCGTCTCAACGCTTTTGGTCGCCTGGCTTCCACTAAAACAGTGCATTTGACTTCTTATCGTGGAAGATAGTCGCGGACATCACTCCATCTATACACGCCATAAACCACGAGACATGGTAGCGAAACGTATATCTCATTTAGTGCACTTTTCTTCGCCTCATCTCTTCGCTTTCTGGCATCTATCGCCTTGCGTCCTGCGACCCCTTTCGGTGCCTCATCTCTTCGCCTTCTGGCATCCATCACCCCGCGTTTCGCGCCCCCCTTTCGGCGCCTCATCTCTCCGCCTTCTGGCATCCATCGCCCCGTGTTTCGCTCCCCCCTTTCGGCGCCTCATATCTTCGCCTTCTGGCATCCATCGCCCCGTGTTTCGCGCCCCCCTTTCGGCGCATCATCTCTTCGCCTTCTGGCATCCATCGCCCCGTGTTTTGCGCCCTCCTTTCGGTGCCTCATCTCTTCGCCTTCTGGCATCCATCGCCCCCGCGTTTCGCGCCCCCCTTTTAGCGCCTCATCTCTTCGCCTTCTGGCATCCATCGCCCCCGCGTTCCGCGCCCCCCTTTCGGCGCCTCATCTCTCCGCCTTCTGGCATCCATCGCCCTGCGCCCCCTTTCGGCGCCTCATCTTTTTCGGGTGTGATCCTCTATCTCCTCGCAGCCCATGCCACCGGTCGCACGCAAATCTCCAGCTCACCATTCTTGTCGACATCCTTCTCGGTTTCTCCGCCAAACGTAACGTCCGCTAGCCCCACACCCTACCTACCCCCTTTTTCTTCAATACCGCCATTGACCATCGCCTTTCCCACCACCGACACCCCCCTCATCTCTATCTACACGCATAAATGACAGGCGAAGGATAAAACCCAGCCGAGCGGCGCCGTGTCCTCCACCCCTCGTCAAAGTTCTTTCCATCGGGCATGGTTATAAATACCGGGGTCCGTGGGCAAACTCATCATCAGACGATTCAAGACATGAAAGTCGGTGAGTAAACTACCTTCCCTCTCCTAGCTGAAAAATTAGCGAGTGCTCCATCCTTTCAAGTTGATGAAACCAACACAACATAGTAAAAACACAGTTGCAAAGATGGCCCTGAATTTTCTTTTGGGATTTGGGAAAAATTCACCTGTTTTGCTCTCCCATGCCCTTGCCGTGATCATAATTTTAAAAGCAAAGCGCTGCATTTTCGCCGGGTAGAAAAAGGGAATAATCGCGTGAGCGGGCAGCGCGCGTGCAACGCGCGGGTGCACGTAGCAGGCCGCGCACCGAAAAAGAGAGCGAGAGAAAGGGGGAGAAATAAATACAAGGGGCAGCGGCAGGCAGGGCGCCTCCCCTCTCTCCCTCTGTATCCTGCACACACCGCCACCGATCACTCGCCGGAGCCCCTCCCCCAATGGCCGCCGCCGCCGCCGCGATCGCGTGATGGCCGACCCAGCCGCTCGCCGAAGATGGACGAAGCCGGAAGGGCCTCCGCTCCCGCGGTGGTGACGGTCACGGCCTCCGCCGCCGCCCCCTCGCCTCCTCCTCCCCCGCCCCCCGCCACGGCCACCGCCGCGGCCGCCGACCCGCCATCGCCCGACCCGGACGCTCTCTATGAAGGTTAGGGTTTCCGTGGCTCCTCTCCCCGCCACGCCCGAGCGCCCGGGCCGTTTTGGGGAATTGGGGTTATAATCGGAAGCTAAATTCCGCGCCGTAGGTTTAGCTCGGATGCTCGGTTTTACCTTTTTGGCTCCGCAATTTCCTGCGGAATCAGTGGGCGTTCTCACGGTATCCTGCCATGGATCGGGGAGTGGTAACCCCAGCGGATTTTGACGGTGGCCAAAGCTATCTTTTTGCGTATATCCCTGTCGGCGTGGAATTGGGGTTTTTGAGGGTGATTGATCGTGCCAGGCCGCGATGCTGTTACTTTCCATGTCTTGCATGCTGTTACTTGTAGAATGTGGATACTCTGTTGGCGCTTAATAATCAATCTGCAAACTTGTTTGATCTCGATTTTAATCAGTTTTGTGTGTGCGCGCAATGCAGAGGGAATGTGGCAGCAGATGGCCATGAGCAGCGGCGCCACTATGCAATCTGGGCCATATCCTGTGCGGCCAGGGGAACCGGACTGCACCTACTACCTCAGGACTGGATTGTGCAGGTTCGGCATGAGCTGCAGGTTCAATCACCCTCAGGACAGGAATACGGTGACTAAACATACCTCTCCCAGCTGTTGTTTCCATTCTGCTTTGTGTCACATGTTCACAATCGTCAGGGTTACGTTTTGTACATTTTCTAATATGTTATATCCTCGTGTAGTACATAAGCAGGGCTGTAAAATGAATACGCAATTAGTAGAAGGGAAACATCTTGTGTTGATTTGTTCCTATTGCACCGCGGAGTTAAATGTAGTAATTTTGACCGAATTTAATGCAAATCATTAATGCGCAAAATGCTCAGTAGTAACATGATTCGTATGACCACCTTTAGATAGTTAAGTGCTTTCTCATTCGAAGGCACATAAATATCCTAGCATCAGTAAGTATGTTTTGATAAAAAGTTTTTAGCTTGGTGAGGGTCTACTAGTCTATGATTCCCTGTACTTTTCCATTTGCATTGGATAAAGTTTGCTATATGTTACTCATGTGTCATAGTAGATAGAATCCACTTTTCTTTTGGATAATTGTCACCAGTATGCCACTTTCTTTTGGATTGTTCATGATTGCCACCGGCGAGCTGGATATCATTCCTGTTCCTTAGAGTCATTACAGTACTAACCGCCAATTTTCTGTAAAACCTCTTTATATACTTATTGTTGTTGCTTCATCTCACATTTTTCTTCTCAACTGACCTGCTTATTGTCAGGCTATTGCCTCTGCCAGAATGAAAGGAGAATATCCTGAGAGGGTGGGACAACCTGAATGTCAGGTAATTATATTTAGGAACCATTTGTTCATTCAGAAGCTGTTGTTTCGTCATTGATTTTACTTGGATTCATGCCATGCTGCCTTGGTTAACAATATCAGCAGTGTCATATACTCATGTGTGGCTTGTTTTCTGCTTATGTGATGTGTTGGAGCAATTATTTATCTTGTTAAAAAATGCTTAGTGAAAACATGTGGAGACAAGGGGGGTATTAAATTTGGTTGATGCTTTTATATAGGTCAAGCCAAAAAAAAAGTTGTGGTTCATATCTGGACTTTGTAATTCTCCTAGTTCTTTCTTCAGTGCTTGTTTTTAAGGACTGATTATCATATGACACCAAACCATTCAAGATAACTGTTACAAGAATTTGTAGAAGTACTCATACAGCAAGAAAATAAGTGATTTAGCTTCAGTTTTTGTCAGGATGATAACCACAATTTCGGAGTGCCCTTTGTAAAAGTACAGGGTATTATTATTTGTTCCATGGCATGTTTGTAGAGTCTATATCCTGCAATCTACAAGCAGTATAATTGTAGCATTTTTATGCCTTGCTGGACAAGTGTTGAACTGATAGAATTTCTCAACGTTTTTCATGCAGTACTATCTGAAGACTGGAACATGCAAGTTTGGGCCTACGTGCAAATTCCATCACCCTAGAGAAAAGGCTGGAATCGCAGGAATGGTGCAGCTAAACACATTGGGATATCCACTTCGACCGGTTAGTTGTTTACTGTTAGTAGAATATTTTATTTGTCCATCCTTTTATATATTTTTCTGCTTGTTGTACTGAGCTGAAATCTATTTTGCTGCTGTAGAATGAAAGGGAGTGTGCATACTACTTAAAAACGGGACAGTGTAAATATGGGAATACATGTAAATTTAACCATCCAGAAATTTTCAATGCGGTGGCTTCTTCACGTGGTTCCCCTATTTATCCTCCTGTACATAACTCTGGAAGCACCGGTCCACATTCCTATACTGGAACAATGGCAAGCTGGACTTATCCAAGAGGTTCTTTCATTCCAAGCCCTAGATGGCAAAGTCCTTCAAACTATACACCGATGATTGTACCACAGGGTCTTGTTCAAGTACCAAACTGGAACTCATATCCTGTAAGATCATCTCATTTCATAGTAACACAATATAATGAATTTTCTCTTAGTCATGATGTGTTTATCTGTTTATTTCCTAGACCAACAGGGGAAAAACATAAGAAATACATCAGTTTCATGTCTCAACTTTTAACTTATCCTTTTCCCTTTATTTGGATTTCTGCAAGTCTAACCTTTGATCCTTTCGTTTTATCTCATGACTCTGTTTATATGGCCTGTCTATACTTGCATTATGTTGCTACTTGAATTACTATTGCCATGTTGATGTTTCCTGGGAGACAAATGTTCAAACTAGGTAATAATGATTTGCTCAAAGAAAAGAATTAAGTTCAGTCACAAATGAGTCTATTCTATATGCATCTTGGAAAGCTCTGTCATGCTGCTTGGTCTATAATCTTACTTGGCTTTAGCTATTTAGCTCTAATTTTGTGAAATAAAAACATGTTGGAGCCTATATTTAGGGTTGATATTTTTGTTTTTTCTTATCTTTCAAGGGCCAAATGGTACCTGTTTCATCTCCTGAGAGTCGACTACAGTCTCCAGGGGCTCAACAATACTATGGAACTTCTCGACAAGGTGAAGCCAGTGCAGGAAATCAGGGAATGCAATCACCCTACAGATCCAGTTCGTTTCCTGCACCTCAGTATGCACTGCAGAGAGAGAATGTATTTCCTGAGAGACCTGATCATCCAGAATGCATATACTACATAAAGACTGGAGATTGTAAATTTGGTGCGGTTTGCAAATTCCATCATCCCCGGGTGCGCTCACAGCCTCCCCCAGACTGTATCTTGAGCCCAATGGGTCTTCCATTACGCCCAGTAAGTACATGGAATCCCTTCACTGTTTCTGCTTATCGTTATCTCATTGTCCATGATAGTTTTTGCCTGTGTTTTGAGCGTTGTACCACCTTCAGCATCCCTCTGTGGGAGACCCTTGTACCATCTTAGTTAAGCAGTTGATTTACATTATCTTTCTTTGAGTATAGATTTGGGATGAATTGTAGAACCAAAGATGCTTGATAAATTGTCATGTTTATTTATTGGTTACACAATTGATTCTGCAATAATATATAGTTCCTGATATTGATGAGCAATTCTACAAGCAAGAAATTCAGCATATTTACTAAAGCTAAATCCTGCATATTCGAGGACTATTATTAAACCGTACTTTTCTTGGTTTCACACTGTTTTATGATAAAACTCAGCATTTTACCAACCAGAACATTATTATAAGATGCCAGTCTGACAGGGAAGTGATAAGTAGAGTACCTCTGTTTAGTTATTACTCCCTCCGTTCCTAAATATAAGTATTTTTAGAGATTTCAATACGAACTACATATGAATGTATATAGACATAGTTTAGAGTGTAGATTCACTCATTTTACTCTGTATGTAGTCCATATTGAAATCTCTAAAAAGACTTAGGCCGTGTTCGGAATCCATCCCATCCGCTCCGACTCCACGGAGTTGTGGAGCTCAGTTTAGGCCGCTCCGTAAAAATGAGCTAGAGGCTCGTCTGCTCCGGAGCGGAGAGGAGCCGAACACGGCCTTATATTTAGAAACAGAAGGAGTATTTGGTTAACACGCTGTACTTATTTAGCTATTGACTGGATCATATGTAGTTTGAGATTTTCTAGTTCCTCACAAATTGAAATGGCTGAGGCCTGCTAATTAAGAGAAGGGCCTATTATGCTTAGCTAATGATTTTGTTGCAGCTTCTCAAATACTAGTTCATCTTTGCTGTTCCCAGCGCACCTGTTTTTAGATCATGACAAGCCATTTTTGTTTGAGATTTTCAGGGCGAAGAGCTCTGCAAGTTCTACTCTCGCTATGGCATCTGCAAGTTCGGCGTAAACTGCAAGTTCGACCATCCAATGGCGGCTCCGATGGGGGTCTACGCGTACGGCTACTCTGCCTCGGCGTCGCCCAACGCGCCCATGGGTCGGCGTCTCCTGGAGTCCCCCTCCGGGTCTGCGTACGCCTCCTAAGGCAAGGCTCCCTGGCATTTGACCCTACCTTGATTGATCTCGATGATGTATAAAAGCCATCGCGAGCTGTCGTCCCTCCCTCGGGCGCGCCCCGCGAATGTTCTCCCCCCTAACTCCCCGGAATCAAGTTCTGTAAAAATCGAGTTTGCTACCAGAGATGTACAGTTGTTATTTTTGTTAATGCGGGTCAGTGTTTGGATGGATGGAGAAGCCATTTGCTACCGAATGAAATAATGCTTGAATGCAGTGTTGAAAATGTTGGCGTTGCTTCATCAGTGGTTTCCTGACAGAGGTGATCTTTTTCTTTCTTTACTGCAGATCAAATGTTTGCACCCTGCACTTAGTTGATCTAAGCTGGGTGAGTAGTATTGGTTAGTGGGTGCTGGTTGGGTTTTCTTGACCACAGGGCGAAGGGTAGAGAGGTAGAATGAGGTGCAAAACTTGGCGCCGATTTCGGTTGTGGCATCGCCATCATGATCTTGTTGCGGAGAAAGTTTTGTGAGGCAACCGGCCGTCCCCCCAACGACCCAGGTTTAATGTGGGGGGTGATGATGATGATAAGGCGCCGAACCTGGTCCAACCACTTTTCTTGTTGCGGGGGTGTCGCATAAATGCCTGCCCCAAATTGTGGTGGCAACCGAATTGCCCTCGATCTCACGATCGTCGTCTCATCCACCTTCTCTCTCTTTGGTAACAGTGTGGAATCGTCCCAACCATAGGGCACTTCCTCTCAAAGCCGCCGCACAAATTTTATTCTCCTTCTTGACACTTGTGATGATGATCTAGATAGTACAGTACCACCTAATCGAAGAAGCTTGATTTTCAATTCCTGACTGACGATCCGGTGTCCGTCTCTCCGTCCGTCCAGGTTTAACAACAGTGTCAATTTGTCCTGGCCTCTTGCAAGACCTCCCTGTAACAAACAGGATCGAAAACAGAATCATCATCTGCCGACGACGCGAGCACCGCCATCCCAGTGACCCGTCAGCCTCGTCCACATCGAGATCCTAGGCAAGATCAGCAGCAATTATCATGGGCATAGGCATGGGAAGGAAGATCTCGAGTGCGCGGGTATGAACGCGCCAAAGTCGATGGGGGGCGCGCGATTTCAACACGGGCCGGCACATCATGTGCGTATTATTTACTGCCACTCCTGTATCCTGGTTTCTATACTAGCGTCCACCCGGTGCGGTGCCCACCCGACGGCCGAGGGGGGTGACGACGGGCGTGACGGCAGCCAGCCGGTGAGCGAGCGTACCGTAGCCTCTGCCTTTCTACGAGACGAGATCTCGCCCTCCGGTTCCATCCCAAGTCGTCCGTCCGTCGTCGGCTACTGCCACTTCCCCCGAAAAGGACCTCACTCCCCAGCCCAGCCCACCCCTCCCCGCCCGCTGCACAGTCCAAATCCCCGCTCCGGCCCGGCGACCGACCGAGGATGCCCGCCTCCATGCCCAAGCTGCTCTTCCTCCTGCTGCTCCTCCTCCTCGCCGCGGCCGCCCACTCTTCACCGGTAAGCGCCTACACCTCCTGTCCTGCTTGCGCCGCCCAATTCCGCGAATCTTGGCCCTGACATTGCCTTGCCTGCTCTCGGCGCGCGCAGGTCGTCCCGGATGCGGCGGGCGAGGGGTCCGACCAGGCGGCGGTGCGCATGGTGCCGATGGCCCCGGCTGGGGGGTCGGGGTTCAGCGGGGTGGTGCTGAACGAGACGCGGCGGCGGCTGGGGAGCTTCCAGCTCTGCGCGCCCTGCACCTGCTGCGGCGGGCCCAGGGGCGCCTGCGTCCTCTCCCCGTGCTGCTACGCTATCAACTGCAACATCCCCAACCGCCCATTCGGATTCTGCTCCTTCACGCCCAGGTCTTGCGACTGCCTCCACTGCAACGTCTGAGCTCTGCTTCTGCTCTGCCCTGCTCTCGAGGGTGATGAGGGCAATGTTGAGGGCGATAGTAAGTATTTTAGAGTGTGGGTGGGGAAAAAGGACATGACAGCATGAGAGTTCCCCCAACCCGAATGCTTGCCGATTTGTTATTGTTTTAGCCCTATAGCCATTTTGCTACCGAATTGTTATTAAGTATATGGTGTAGCTGCTACCTCTTGATGGATGGAATTGGTTGGTTAGCAAAAGAGTGGTTGATTTGGAGACTGGTTACTTCTGGGGTTGCCTTGTGGCATTGCTCTGTTTCCTCTCATGGATGCGTGATTCGTCGCGTGCTTTCTCTTGATAGATAGATTAGTTAATAGTGCGGAGTTTCAGTACCTTTCCTTCGAATGCTGGTATCTATTCTCTTGTGTCTCCATCTCATTCCACTGATTCAGTAAAACTGAACTGCACAGAACATTTAGAAGGCTGTGTTCTTCATAGTCGAAGCATTTATACATGCCTGCAGATGTTATTATTTGTTAGTGTGCGTTGTTGTGTTGGATCGATCCACTCTATTCAACTCCTCTTTAGCACCTTCTGAAGATTTATTGCTTCACAATTTTGTTACGCAAAGTGTCATGGGTTCAGTACTATGTACATCTGTCACCGTAGCCTTGATTTATTTTGTGGCAATTTCACAACTCTAGAAGTTGACCTGTTCTTTTGGTAGTTTAACACATTGACTGCTCCTTTACCAACCTTTAAGGAAGCCTAGTTGGGCTCCAGCTTTTGTGAATTCAGTAGGCAGCATCCTTTATTTAGGCTAAAAAAGGCTTGCAGTGGTTTTAATGGAACGTGAAGTTTTCATTACACTGTTTTATATTGTCAAACATTCATTCTACTACACACAATTCATTTATATCTAAAGAACACACCATTCAATTAACTTATAGTTTTACTTTTAAGATTTGTAGCTTCAAACCTGGACAAGTAGCTTCTACTTTTGAACAAATTAAAAGACAATGCACGTGCACATGCATCATAGTAGGCAGTACTTGTTTCTAAGTTAACGAAGCACGTTCTGTTGTTTAATCCAAATCGTGTTATCAAAAGTTGTGCAGAATGTGTTGCTTTTGATTGTTATCTGTTCAAAGACATTCAGCTGCGTTGTGAAGCTACTCCTAAGGCAAAACACTTTATATGATGTTACTCCAAGTTTGCTGCCTTTCCACATTTTTGCAAACACTTCATATGTTGTTATTCTGAGTTTGCTGTCTTTCCACATTTTTGCGTTGATATTTACGCAAACAAAAGGTATGGTTAGGAAGATGTCAATGATCTACTTTACTGCTTGTGCTGCACATATGTGATGTTGAGTTATATACAAAAAAGGTAGCTCACGTGCTAATCTCTCAGTAGTCATCAACAGGCAGCTTTAGTTCCCCATCTGTGATTATTGAGTAGGAGTGTATCAACCATCATCAGGCCATCACTTGTTCTCCTTGTTGTGTGTGTCTCCTACTCTCCTGCATGTTCTGTTGTTCTGAAGAGAGTGACTATGATTGATTGATCGTGAAGTGACTTTTGACTAGCTAAGGCTGAAAAGGCAGTATGCAAAAGTGATTTTATGGAGGGGGAAAAGTGAGTTTTGTCTCAGATCCGATCTTGAATTCCTCCTTTTCATTCTTTCTTATGCCTCAATCAAGGTTGAATCCATCATTTTCATTTCTTCCAATGATCAGCGCATTTTTGTTGCTGTTACTTGGGTGCTGTAACTTCAATTGCCCGAGACGAAGCGTACACTTTTGTTCAGTATATGTACGTAGCTCTCTGTGTGTTGTCTTCAGTCGCAGTCTGTCTCGGACATTCAGCTGCGCTGAAATGATTCGCCCTAAGGCAAACGCTAACACTCACTAGATGTTGTTAAAAAGCCGTTCCACACACAGGTTTGCGTCTTTCCACATTTTTTTGTGTTTGTTTTCAGTAGTAGGAGTAGTACGTATTTGATGGGGCATTCGATTTATGCCATGAAAGCTAGGGCTGGGACTTGGGAACATGCCAATAACCTACTTTACAGATTGTGCTGTTCATGGGTGATGATGTTGAGTTGCATTTGCATGCCAAAGATTGCGCCCACGTGCCAATCTATGATTTTGGCCATCCACACCCTTTGTTGAAAAAAAAAACATGCAACTTTTCTCCCCAATTTTTTCAGTAGTACTAGTGTATCAACTTGCAAAGTTTTTGTTACATCCATCATAAGAGCATCACCTCTCTACTTGTTGCGTAGTGATCTAAACGCTTTTATATTAGTTTACGGAGGGAGTACTAGCTGCACTCCGTGTGAAATGAAATGATAGCTGCGATGTATGGCTGCGCCGGGGTGCCTCGTATCAGAGATGAACGTGGGGAAACCCCCCCTATCCGGCACACATGGCTGGAGCTGGACACGTATATAAATGATGATCGGTTGGTCCTGCGAATTATTGGGCGACGTTTATTACGCCAGCCCCATGTTCCTTGCGGCCTTGCCGGACGGGCGCCGACCTCTCCATCTCCATCTCCATGTGCGGCAAAGGCATGGGTGATTACCAGTGGCGAAACACTAGCTAATTGCAATGCAGACGCATGTGTTCAAGCTGATTGCAATGCAGACGCATGTGTTCAGTGGGATGGATTCGCCGGTCAAGTCTTTGACTCGATCCAAGCATTCCATTCCAGCATGTTCGAGCCGTCAAAACAAGATGATGGCCGTGTGCATCTCAGTTACGCAGAGGCATGGTCGAGAGACAAAAATGGTCCGAGCCGTCCCGTTAACCATGTGGCTTATTAGCTTCTCTGGCTAAGTTCAAGGGACTACTTTCAGTTCTTGGATAGACAGACTAGGGGATGCATGATGCTATGCTGCCTGTCATGATTCATGAACAGAGCATAGGATAGGGCAGCTGCAACGTTTGCCTCCCTTTCGTCTTCACAACTGGAAGCCGCAACCGTCGCCGCTCGCCAGCCAGTGGTGCGTGATAAGCCCCATAGCCTCTTTCGGCCAGGCATTTCTCAGCCATGATCCCTCAGAAATCTGTGAACGGAGAGAAAAACACACAAATGCTATGCGTACACAAGCATGCTCTCTTTTTTGAGTGCTCAGCTACTTTGGCTGATCCCGAGCGCTGTGAACAGTTGGGTGTTGTTTTTCTTGCCTCATTTGCATGACATGGGGCAGGGGAAAACTCCTTTTGACCCAAAAAAAAACACACACTCTGTTTTTACGCATAGACATGTGCATTGTAATTTTTTCTCAAGAAAGCATGAAAGTTTTGTGTCCCCATGCATTGATAGAAAGCGCAAACATATCATATCAGCAACGCAAATCAATTGTACGAGAAATTCAGCCCGTCAAAAAAAAAGGCCCGGAAAACCTGACAGGAAGCATATGCCCGGAAAACCTGACAGGAAGCATATTCTTCAGCCTCAGCAACAGTATTATTCAGACCCGCAGAAGCACCTGCTTCAGACGGGTGAAAGAATCTCACTTGGCAGTTCTTTAGTCCACCTGAAGTTCTAATCCATAAATTTAGGTAGAAGCAAACAAAAATGGTAGGCATCAGTCCCATGTGAAGTAAAGTAAGTACAGAGATACTAGCATATCTTGGGCAAAAGAACTGATAGTCATTCAGTTAAAAGTGGTACAATCAAGAGTCAAGCTAGATTTTCTCACTCAAAACAAAAAAATAAAAAGAGTCAAGCTAGATGCTACTACATGAGTACATGTCCAGACTGTCTGCACACGAGAACACATGACATTTCAACAGCTCACACTTGACACCTCCATCCAGGGTATATATGGTCCATTATCTTTTCCGTCGAACTTTTCTTTTTCTTTGACCTTTTATTTGTCCAAGTCATTCTGCACAAGCACACAACTCTAGAGAGAAGAAACACAACGGCTCGCTGACGAGCTTCCCGGAGAAAACAAGGGAGCAACAGACCTCCAAAATGGCCATGCTGATGCGGCGCCATCATTTCATTTCCTCCTGGAAAACTAAGAGGAGAGCAAACCATCAGAACATCCATTTCGGAGAAGATTGGACGATGATCCGACGGGGCTTTGGGGGCTGTTGCAGCTCCATGGAGTTCCTCTTCTTCATGGCCGAGGAGACCGTCGGGCTCAAGTAGTCATGACTCCTCTGCGGCAGGGACGTGCTCTGCGAGTGCGTCTTCCGCACAGGGATCAGCGTGTGCTGCTTCCTCAAGGTCCCGGTTTGAATCACCGACGGTTTCCTCGGAGAGCTCCACCTGATGTAGTTGACACAGCTCTGGCTCCTCCTGACGTGCTTCTCCCTGGAGCTCGGAATGTTCGTGCTCTCCATGGTTTCGGCTGAGTACATTGTCTCCTCCTCGCTGCTGAACTGGTCTTGATGTCTGTACCGCGATCGCTCAGCAGGTGACGAGCTCGACTGCCCCTCACTGCTACAGTCCTCCATAAGAGCAACCGGAGGATCCCTAGAATCTGCCTCGCCATTACGGTGCCATATCAGGCCTGCTGGAAAGTGATTCTCTCTGGATGGATTCCTGGGTTTTGCCTTCGACGTGTCCGCATTGTTCTCCTCGGAAAGCATTTGTTTCAAGGGCAGTGGTAGAAAGATAGTCTTGGGAACCTTAGCTGGGAAGTTGATGTCCAAGAGTTGTACTGGTGCAGGATCCTGGTGACCCTGACAAGAACTACCCCTTGGTGATTCATATATTTCTGGAGTTGAAATCCCCTGCTCATTGTTGGTCCGTAGATCAACCAGAGGATTTGCATCATGACAAATCCTTGCATTGGCTGAGCTACCTGACCCCTGCTGGTATTTTGGCTTTGAAGTCATCTTTGAAGTAACCGATGCATCATCATTATCGTCATCTGCAGGCTTGAACACATTGCGACGAGTGAAGGAGGAGCTTGAGCGATCGCTTCTGCTGGACATCAGTCTAACAAGAGGTAACTTTGGCTTGGTAACCTCATCCAGGTTGCCCTGCCAATGCTGATACAACCAATCGCAGACCACCGATATTGGGATCCCGAACTGCATTTGCTGATCCTTCTTCGATGAATGTGATGAGGATGAGGATGCTGAAGATGACCTTGCAGTGGGGGAGGAGGCCAGCTTCATGGGGTCACAGATCATGAAAGCTAAGTTCCCCTGGGCGTCGAAACCGGCAGAGCCAGGACACCATGTCACCCCATCTGTGGAGAGCTTTATGAGGTTATCCGTGCCAATCACTACCTTGCCGTCGCCGATCACCAGTTCCTTCTTCCCGGTATGCCCCAGCAGGTAAACCACACTCCCATGATCTAGGCTTGGTTTGCAGCATGTTTTCAGATAGTGAGGTTGCTGAGCCTGCAAAGTCGAGTCATTCTCGGCAGAATCAACACCGACTATGGTAAGGTCAAGAATCGAGCTGGTGATGAAGAATCTGCAAACATGAACATTACAAAAAGAAGAATGTAAGTAGGGATAGAGTTACTTATAAACAACAAAATACTACAGCAAAAAGCACACATCTTAAAATCCAATCATGAAACTCTGTCCAGAAAAACCCTTTGTTTACTGAGCAGCAAAGCTGATCTGACTTGACATTAAAATAATTAACACTCTGAACTTTTCATGACTCCAACCTTGCTGCCTTTTATCATCAACCACTTACTACTATTGCTTGCCTGTGACACAACTTTTCTTGAATGCCATGTCCCTGAAGAAAAACCTTTCCACAGAAGAAAATAAACGCATTCGAAACAACTCTAACAACCGCGCAAAATCACATTAATTCTACTCCCTCCGTCCCATAATATAAGAACGTTTTTGATACTAGTGTAGTGTTAAAAACGTTCTTATATTTTGGGACAGAGGGAGTATGTTCTAACTAGTACCGAAAAAGAGAACTTCTATGTTGTTCTCGTCCTTGCTTGGATCCAACCAATGGCACTTGCCCCCACTGTTTGTAGAACAGCACGAAGTACTTTCCAACTCCACCTTGTGATCACCATGATTACAACAAGCTAGTAGCGCACACTCCCAACCACCTACTAACAGAAACCGCACTAGCAGTTGAATTTGGCTGCTAATCAGCCGCATTATGGGTAATCATCACCGGCAGCAACAGCTATCCCACCACCAACAACAAATCCGCGGCGTGGGCCGGGGCCCGCCCAGCGGCTGCTGCCCGAGACGCGGATCTTGGCCTAATCAGTCCGCAATAATCGCCGGGAGAAGCGAACAAATGCACAGGGACGACGCAGACGCAGGCAGAAATGGAATTTAAAATGCAGCGATTTGGTTCACTGAGGCGGCGGCTAGGCTGGTAGCCTGGCACTAGGAGGTGGGCGGGAGAAGGCGCACGAACCTGTGGGGCACGAGGCGGGCGGCGAGGCGGGCGTGGCCGAGCAGCGCGTCGGCGGCGTCCTCGGCGGCGGCGGCGGAGGGCAGGTTGCCGTGCGTGGTGAGCAGCAGGTTCCGGTGGATCAGGAGGCCCGTGCCGTGGCCGCCGCAGACGGCGGCCAGCGCGGCGGCCTTGGCCGAGAAGATGGCCGCCTTGACCCGCTCGGACCGGCCCCCGCCGCCGGAGCAGAAGCACCACCCCGCCCCCTCCCTCCACACCCCCATCAATGCAGCAGCGTGTACGCTCCCTGCCCACCTCCCTCCCTCCCTCTCTCTCCTCTGATCCAAGCAGCTAAAAGCTCACGGACGGCTCCCCTGCTCCCCGCCGCATTCCCCGGGGGCAGACGGCGTCGGTCTCCGCGCCTGCACGCCGCCTTCTTGCTTCTTCCACTGGCTACTCTGCTTTGTTTTTTCCCTTGGGGATTCCTCTCTTCTTTTCTCTCACTCAGCTCGAGACAGGGCAGGGCAGCGAAGAGACCCGGGAAGTGAGGTGGGGTTCGTATTAAAGCTGACCACGCTGCCACCTTCTGCCGCGGGCTCCTCCCCTGGCCCACCCGCTCCGGCCGACCGGTGGGGCTGTTTCTCCCTGACCCCACAGGTAATTGTCACAGGGCCACGGGGTAGTTTAGCTGGTGGTGAAGGTGAGGGTGTCCCCGATTAGGAGTAGTGCAGCGTGTGCTGTGGTTTTGGTTCGGGTGGGGAAGAGAGAGAGAGAGACTCGAGGGCTTTGGCTGCGCGCACCGACACGCTTAACTGCCCTTCACATTGGCAGGTGGGGCCAGCGCATCCACGTTCCCGTCTTCGCCCGCCTGTGGGGCCGGCCGTCGGCGAGCGCGCGGCTTATCACGCTGCCAAGTTAGAGTAAGCACCTGCGATTATGGTGTAGGGGAAATGCGGTCATCAACTGCAGAGCTACGTTGACTATCTTTATTTAGCATTGCTGTTTCTTAAGAATCATGTGGGGAAGCTGACACTGCATTCTTTAAAAGGGAATCTTATCTTACAGTAGTCCACGAGCCTGACTGTCTCATCATAAGTGTTTGATGAGAGATACACAAAAACATTAGTTTGATATAAGAACATGGTTAATAGACAGATGTAGTAGTATGTACCAAAAACAGGAAGGCATATGTCATATTCAAATGTATAATATGTAAGCTAAGCAGATGCAGTTTGACCAAATTAAAAGCAATACAAGCTAGACACCCGGCTGGAGTGGTGAGCATGATCATCAAGGACCTGAGAGCCTGGTGGGAGGCGGGCTGCTTCGCCACCACCGTGGCTCTTTAGTTGGCTTGCAGGTGATGCCTGTATGTGCTGGGCTTGTCACTGGCTCGGCCTGTGCCCTGACTAGCTATTTGGCTTCTGGTGCTCTCGGGATGATGGTTCATGTAAAAAATATTTTTTCTTATCTTAATAAAGACCGATTTCGGCCTTTCGAATACAAGTTAGACACCATATGCAACATGCAACCACATGACACCGCGAAGTTAAATCAAGCACCTGGGATGGTGGTTCATGGTGAGCGAGATCAACAACTCCAGAGCTACGTTTACCGTCTCCATCTGCTGACACTGCACCCTTTATAGCACCGAAATGTTTCTTGCCTAAGCACGAAGAAAGCTGGAGCGACTTCTCTCTTTTATTTCATGCTTCTATCAATCGGTTGGCAGAGGCTGAAATACCCATGCATAAAAAAACAATAGTAAGAGTATGGGTGAAGTGTGTGTAGAACTAGTGCATTGTAAAAGTAGCAGATAGCAGGTGGCTGAAAAATAAATGACAGAAGACATATGATAGCTCTACAACATTGAATGACAAACAAAATTAGATTCTACTCCGTATGATTTTGTAATATATGAGCACAGGGATGGCTGGGAAATGCAGGTACTCCTCCAGCACACCACCACATGTGGTCCTATCAAAATAATAGTCGACTGGAAATAAATAGGCCAGTTGATTTTTTATGAACCGTCTGATCTACGAGGAATGGGCAGATGGCCTTTGTCTACCTCCCGCCAGTCACTGTTGACGATCTTTCTCGAACCGCCAGCGACCACCGGCCCAGACCCCTGCCTCCGCCGCCCTGCCCTCCCCTCGAGCTCACACCACCGCCGGCTTGGCAGCGCCCCCTGGCCATCCCTTTAAGCCCGGCCGACCTTCAGATCGGGCGCCACCAGCTCCTAGGCCCCACACACCCCTAAGATAAACACCGAGGCGTTGCTTCCCCGCCGTAATAGGAGGACTAGCGCCTGTTACCCCGGGGAATGCTTCCTTTAATTGGGAATCAACTGACCAGGAATTGAAATCCAAGGGGGGCGACGGACCTCTAGCTAAGGTGAAATAGTATATGAGGAGAAACCTTGTGCATCGCGAGTTAGTAGGAACATCTAGTATCAGGAAGAAGGTGCAGGAAGAAGCGGTCAACTAGTTCTTCTGTGGGATGAATACCGTGTAAGCAGACACGTAAGATTTGCACCAATAAGGGAAGAGGAGTACCAGTTCCGGTTGCCAGTGTTGTGTCCTCCTGAATTCAGGGCGATTTTCTTCTTTTTACCGGGGGAACCGAGGTTGCGGAGGAGCGTGGAGCCTTGGACGAACCCATGGCCAAATTGTTGAATGTGTTACGGTGGCCGTCTGTCGGCGGAGGGGAAGCAGATCCGAGGCGGCGAAAGACGACATAGCGGGAACAACTCCGGTGCGGTGGACGGTGGCGACGTTGGAGCGGCAGCGGTGAGGCACATGACGGCGTGGTTGAACTGGCTCGGATCAATGACCGTTCCTTATGCGGAATGCAAATATCATGATCCCATCCTAATATTTGGATACAATTCATAGCATACATCCGTCTTTTACGAGTAGTTTCACTCTCCATAGGCCCCTCTTCACACACGCGCTAACTTTCTCTCTCACATATACGCGCACACGGTGTATATCCATCGGTGGTCCCTCACACATGCTCACACACTCTCTCCTGAGGTGTCTTTCTTGCACACATGCTCTCGATATCACCCTCCCTCCCTCGCGCAACCATTTACGACTGTTTTCACTAACCTTTATCACAATCACTCTTCCTCTCACTTCATACGCACACACAATCCCCATCGACCCTTTCTCTATACATAGACCAGCCTACGTGTCTCCCGCACGCACATTATCTTTAGGCATGTCTCGCATGCATTGTCTCCACCTCTCTTCCTAATTGACGAATATGATTCCAACAGAGCATTCTGTAGGATGCCCCTTAAAGTTAGGTTGGATTATTGGTAATATCAGAGACAAGGGGTTACCTTAGTCCGAGGACCTAGGGTTACAAATCCTAGCCGGCTTTGTCAGTGGACACAGAGTCCTTCACGACTCTGGTATCTTTGTCTTGTACGACTAGTCCTCCATGGGTCTCCCTGAATGCGTCACGGGCCGACCAATGTGGTGCAGGACGGAACCGACCCAAGGGCCTCACCTCGGTCCACCGGACCTCACGCAGTGACACACCCTCTGCCCCTAGGCCTCGTTATCTTGTCACACCCATACATATCAACACAGACACCACACAAAATATTTTCCCCTCATGCATCTATCCCCCCTTGCATGTACACACTCAAGGGCATCTCTCGCCGTGACATCCTATTCGTCTCTCTCTCTAGACCTCTCTCATTTCTCGTGCTATCTCTCCCACGCCGCCCCCCGCCGGCCCCTCTATCCATGCCTCTCTCGAATACGTACACATACCCTCTCTAGGCCCTGCCAAATACGTCAACTACACATTCACACATGTTACATCTTATCACGTACCACATTGATCTAAATAGTCCTCTCTTCACGTTTACTTCGCATACAACATTCCTTTTGAATAATACCACACAAAGTGAGGCCAACAATTTATTTTAGAATTTCTACACATATACAACATTACAAAGTTATATGGAGCATGAAAGTTAATTTGCATTGCATGGTGCACCCAATTATATTTATTCTGCACTGTGAATTTTTATATTTTTATACTATATATGAAGTTATTCATAATAAAGAGAAACAAAGAGCATCTCTCTCTCCATCGCACACACCCCCTCTGCGCCCCTTTCATGTACGCACACAAACTATCTCCAGGTCCTCTAAAAGTACGCCCCCAGCACATTCACGCATGGTTCATCTTTCTCTTGGGTTATATACAGTTACGATCATTGTATTTGAAGCGAAAGCACGATACGTACATTGAACTTCAGAATCCACTCATTACGGTCACTATTTATATGTTTTGTGGTTATTATACAGTCACGGACTCACCGTACAACTCTGTATTTGTTCAAGACATGATTAGTTGACCAGTTAAACGCTCCACGTGGCACCTCTAGTGTTGCATCACATTATCTTGTTGGGGAACGTAGCATGCAATTTCAACAAATTTCCTACGATCACGCAAGATCTATCTAGGAGATGCATAACAACGAGAGGGGGAGAGTGTGTCCACGTACCCTCATAGACCGAAAGCGGAAGCGTTAGGTTAACGCGGTTGATGTAGTCGAACGTCTTCACGATCCAACCGATCTAGTACCGAACGTACGACACCTCCGATTTCAGCACACGTTCAGCTCGATGACGTCCCTCGAACTCTTGATCCAGCAGAGGGTCGAGGGAGAGTTCCGCCAGCACGACGGCGTGGTGACGGTGATGGTGATGTGATCCGCGCAGGGCTTCGCCTCAGCACTACGACACTATGACCGGAGGAGTAAACTGTGGAGGGGGGCACTGCACATGGCTAAGAGAACAATTGATGTATTATGTGGTGCCCCCCTGCCACCATATATAAAGGAGGGGAGGAGGAGGCCAGCCACCAAGGGGCGTGCCATGGGGGGGAGTCCTACTAGGACTCCACTCCTAGTAGGATTTGCCCCCCCTTTTTCCTTTCTTACTGGAGGGGAAAAGGAAGGAGAGGGAGAGGGAGAGGGAAAGGGGGCCGCCGCCCCCTCCTCTAGTCTAATTCGGTCTGCCATGGGAGGGGGAGCGGCCACCCCTTGCGGCCCTCCTCTCTCTCCACTAAGGCCCATGTAGGACCAATACTTCGCCGGGGGGTTCCGGTAACCCCTCGGTACTCTCGTAAAATACCTGAACCACTCGAAACCATTCCGATGTCCGAATACTACCTCCCAATATATGAATCTTTACCTCTCGACCATTTCGAGACTCCTCGTCATGTCCGTGATCTCATCCGGGACTCCGAACAAACTTCAGTCACCAAAACACATAACTCATAATACAAATCTTCATCGAATGTTAAGCGTGCGGACCCTACGGGTTCGAGAACTATGTAGACATGACTGAGACACATCTCCGGTCAATAACCAATAGCGGAACCTGGATGCTCATATTGGTTCCCACATATTCTACGAAGATCTTTATCGGGCAAACCCAATAACAACATACATTATTCCCTTTGTCATCGGTATGTTACTTGCTCGAGATTCGATCGTCGGTATCATTATACCTAGTTCAATCTCATTACTGGCAAGTCTCTTTACTCGTTCTGTAATGCATCATCCCGCAACTAACTCATTAGTCACATTGCTTGCAAGGCTTATAGTGATGTGCATTACCGAGAGGGCCCAGAGATACCTCTCCAATACACGGAGTGACAAATCCTAATCTCGATCTTATGCCAACCCAACAAACACCTTCGGAGACACCTGTAGAGCATCTTTATAATCACCCAGTTACGTTGTGACGTTTGATAGCACACAAGGTGTTCCTCCGGTATTCGGGAGTTGCATAATCTCATAGTCAGAGGAATATGTATAAGTCATGAAGAAAGAAATAGCAATAAAACTTAACAACCATTATGCTAAGCTAACGGATGGGTCTTGTCCATCACATCATTCTCTAATGATGTGATCCCGTTCATCAAATGACAACACATGTCAATGGTCAGGAAACATAACCATCTTTGACTAACGAGCTAGTCAAGTAGAGGCATACTAGGGACACTCTGTTTTGTCTATGTATTCACACATGTACTAAGTTTCCGGTTAATACAATTCTAGCATGAATAATAAACATTCATCATGGTATAAGAAAATATAAATAACAACTTTATTATTGCCTCTAGGGCATATTTCCTTCAGTCTCCCACTTGCACTAGAGTCAATAATCTTGATTACATAGTAATGATTCTAACACCCATGGAGTCTTGGTGCTGATCATGTTTTGCTCGTGGAAGAGGCTTAGTCAATGGGTCTGCAACATTCAGATCCGTATGTATTTTGCAAATCTCTATGTCTCCCTCCTTGACTTGATCGCGGATAGAATTGAAGCGTCTCTTGATGTGTTTGGTTCTCTTGTGAAATCTGGATTTCTTCGCCAAGGCAATTGCTCCAGTATTGTCACAAAATATTTTCATTGGACCCGATGCACTAGATATTACACCTAGATCGGATATGAACTCCTTCATCCAGACTCCTTCGTTTGCTGCTTCCGAAGCAGCTATGTACTCCGCTTCACACGTAGATCCCGCCATGACGCTTTGCTTGGAACTGCACCAACAAACAACTCCACCATTCAATATAAATATGTATCCCGTTTGTGACTTAGAGTCATCCGGATCAGTGTCAAAGCTTGCGTCGACGTAACCATTTATGACAAGCTCTTTGTCACCTCCATAAACGAGAAATATATCCTTAGTCCTTTTCAGGTATTTCAGGATGTCCTTGACCGCTGTCCAGTGATCCACTCCTGGATTACTTTGGTACCTCCCTGCTAAACTTATAGCAAGGCACACATCAGGGTCTGGTACACAGCATTGCATACATGATAGAACCTATGGCTGAGGCATAGGGAATGACTTTCATTTTCTCTCTATCTTCTGTAGTGGTCGGGCATTGAGTCTGACTCAACTTCACACCTTGTAACACAGGCAAGAACCCTTTCTTTGACTGATCCATTTTGAACTTCTTCAAAACTTTATCAAGGTATGTGCTTTGTGAAAGTCCAATTAAGCGTCTTGATCTATCTCTATAGATCTTGATGCCCAATATATAAGCAGCTTCACCGAGGTCTTTCATTGAAAAATTCTTATTCAAGTATCCTTTTATGCTATCCAGAAATTCTGTATTTCCAATCAACAATATGTCATCCACATATAATATTAGAAATGCTACACAGCTCCCACTCACTTTCTTGTAAATACATGCTTCTCCAAAAGTCTGTATAAAACCATATGCTTTGATCACACTATCAAAGCGTATATTCCAACTCCGAGATGCTTGCACCAGTCCATAAATGGATCGCTGGAGCTTGCACACTTTGTTAGCACCTTTAGGATCGACAAAACCTTCTGGTTGCATCATATAAAACTCTTCTTTAAGAAATCCATTAAGGAATGTGGTTTTGACATCCATTTGCCAAATTTCATAATCATAAAATGTGGCAATTGCTAACATGATTCAAACAGACTTAAGCATCGCTACGGGTGAGAAGGTCTCATCATAGTCAACTCCTTGAACTTGTCGAAAACCTTTTGCAACAAGTCGAGCTTTGTAGACAGTAACATTACCGTCAGCGTCAGTCTTCTTCTTGAAGATCCATTTATTCTCTATGGCTTGACGATCGTCGGGCAAGTCAACCAAAGTCCACACTTTGTTCTCATACATGGATTATATCTCAGATTTCATGGCCTCAAGCCATTTCGCGAAATCTGGGCTCATCATCGCTTCCTCATAGTTCGTAGGTTCATCATGGTCTAGTAACATGACTTCCAGAATAGGATTAGCGTACCACTCTGGTGCGGCCCGTACTCTGGTTGACCTACAAGGTTCGGTAGTAACTTGATCTGAAGTTTCATGATCATCATCATTAACTTCCTCACTAATTGGAGTAGGCGTCACTGGAACTGATTTCTGTGATGTACCATTTTCCAATTCGAGAGAAGGTACAACTACCTCATCAAGTTCTACTTTCCTCCCACTCACTTCTTTCGAGAGAAACTCTATAAAGGATTCATTCTTAGCAACAAATGTCTTGCCTTCGGATATGTGATAGAAGGTGTACCCAACAGTTTCTTTTGGGTATCCTATTAAGACACACTTCTCCGATTTGGGTTCAAGCTTATCGGGTTGAAGCTTTTTCACATAAGTATCGCAGCCCCAAACTTTAAGAAACGACAACTTAGGTTTCTTGCCAAACCACAGTTCATATGGTGTCGTCTCAACGGATTTAGATGGTGCCCTATTTAACGTGAATGTAGCCGTCTCTAAAGCATAACACCAAAACGATAGTGGTAAATCGGCAAGAGACATCATAGATCGCACCATATCTAATAAAGTACGGTTACGATGTTCGGACACACCATTACGCTGTGGTGTTCCAGGTGGCGTGAGTTGTGAAACTATTCCACATTGTTTCAAATGAAGACCCAACTCGTAACTCAAATATTCGCCTCCGCGATCAGATTGTAGAAACTTTATTTTCTTGTTACGATGATTTTCCACTTCACTCTGAAATTCTTTGAACTTTTCAAATGTTTCAGAATTGTGTTTCATTAAGTAGATATACCCATATCTGCTCAAATCATCTATGAAGGTCAGAAAATTACGATACCCACCGCGAGCCTCAACACTCATCGGACCGCATACATCAGTATGTATTATCTCCAATAAGTCAGTTGCTCGCTCCATTGTTCCGGAGAACGGAGTTTTAGTCATCTTGCCCATGAGGCATGGTTCGCAATCATCAAGTGATCATAATCAAGTGATTCCAAAAGCCCATCAGCATGGAGTTTCTTCATGCGCTTTACACCAATATGACCTAAACGGCAGTGCCACAAATAAGTTGTACTATCATTATTAACTTTGCATCTTTTGGCTTCAATATTATGAATATGTGTATCACTATGATCGAGATTCAACAAAAATAGACCACTCATCAAGGGTGCATGACCATAAAAGATATTACTCATATAAATAGAACAACCATTATTCTCTGGTTTAAATGAATAACCGTCTTGCATTAAACAAGATCCAGATATAATGTTCATGCTCAACGTTGGCACCAAATAACAATTATTCAGGTCTAAAACTAATCCCGAAGGTAGATGTAGAGGTAGCGTGCCGACGGCGATCACATCGACCTTGGAACCATTTCCGACGTGCATCGTCACCTCATCCTTAGCCAATCTTCATTTAATTCGTAGCCCATGTTTCAAGTTGCAAATATGAGCAACAGAACCAGTATCAAATACCCAGGCGCTACTACGAGCATTAGTAAGGTACACATCAATAACATGTATATCAAATATACGTTTCGCTTTGCCATCCTTCTTATCCGCCAAATACTTGGGGCAGTTCCGCTTCCAGTGACTAGTCCCTTTGCAGTAGAAGCACTCAGTTTCAGGCTTAGGTCCAGACTTGGGCTTCTTCCCGAGAGCAGCAACTTGCTTGCTATTCTTCTTGAAGTTCCGCTTCTTCCCTTAGCCCTTTTTCTTGAAACTAGTGGTCTTGTTAACCATCAACACTTGATGCTCCTTCTTGATTTCTACCTTCGCAGCCTTTAGCATCGCGAAGAGCTCGAGAATTGTCTTTTCCATCCCTTGCATGTTATAGTTCATCACGAAGCCTTTATAGCTTGGTGGCAGTGATTGAAGAACTCTGTCAATGACACTATCATCAGGAAGATTACCTCCCAGCTGAGTCAAGTGGTTATGGTACCCAGACATTCTGAGTATGTGTTCACTGACAGAACAGTTCTCCTCCATCTTGCAGCTATAGAACTTGTTGGAGACTTCATATCTCTCAACTCGGGCATTTTCTTGAAATATTAACTTCAACTCCTGGAACATCTCATATGCTCCATGACGTTCAAAATGTCTTTGAAGTCCCAATTCTAAGCCGTAAAGCATGGCACACTAAACTATCGAGTAGTCATCAGCTTTAGTCTGCTAGACGTTCATAACGTCCGGAGTTGCTCCTGTAGCGGGCCTTGCACCTAGCGGTGCTTCCATGACGTAATTCTTCTGTGCAGCAATGAGGATAATCCTCAAGTTATGGATCCAGTCCGTGTAGTTGCTACCATCATCTTTCAACTTAGCTTCTCTAGGAACGCATTAAAATTCAAGGGAACGGTAGCACGGGCCATTGATCTACAACAACATAGATATGCAAAAACTATCAGGACTAAGTTCATGACAAATTAAAGTTCAGTTAATCATATTACTTAAGAACTCCCACTTAGATAGACATCCCTCTAGTCATCTAAATGATCATGTGATCCATATCAACTAAACCATATCCGATCATCACGTGAGATGGAGTAGTTTTCAATGGTGAACATCTCTATGTTGATCATATCTACTATAAGATTCACGTTCGACCTTTCGGTCTCAGTGTTCCGAGGCCATATCTGCATATACTAGGCTCGTCAAGTTTAACCCGAGTATTCTGCACGTGCAAAACTGGCTTGCACCCGTTGTATGTGAACGTAGAGCTTATCACACCCGATCATCACATGGTGTCTCGGCACGATGAACTGTAGCAACAGTGCATACTCAGGGAGAACACTTGTACCTTGAAATTTAGTGAGGGATCATCTTATAATGCTACCGCCGTACTAAGCAAAATAAGATGCATAAAACATAAAGATCACATGCAACCAAAATATGTGACATGATCTGGCCATCATCATCTTCTGTCTTTGATCTTCATCTCCAAAGCACCGTCATGATCTCCATCGTCACTGGCTTGACACCTTGATCTCCATCGTAGCATCGTTGTCGTCTCGCCAACTATTGCTTCTACAACTATCGCTATCGCATAGTGATAAAGTAAAGCAATTACATGTCGATTGTATTTCATACAATAAAGCGACAACCATAAGGCTCCTGCCAGTTGCCGATAACTTTTACAAAACATGATCATCTCATACAATAACTTATATAACATCATGTCTTGACCATATCACATCACAACATGCCCTGCAAAAACAAGTTAGACGGCCTCTACTTTGTTGTTGCATGTTTTACGTGGCTGCTACGGGCTTCTAGCAAGAACCGTTCTTACCTACGCATCAAAACCACAACGATTTTTTGTCAAGTGTGCTGTTTTAACCTTCAATAAGGACCGGTCGTAGTCAAATTCGATTCAACTAAAGTTGGAGAAACAGACACCCGCCAGCCACCTGTGTGCAAAGCACGTCGGTAGAACTGGTCTCATGAACGTTGTCATGTAATGTTGGTCCGGGCCGCTTCATCCAACAATACTGTCGAATCAAAATAAGACGTTGGTGGTAAGCAGTATGACTATTATCGCCCACAACTCTTTGTGTTCTACTCTGCATATCATCTACGCATAGACCTGGCTCAGATGCCACTGTTGGGGAACGTAGCATGCAATTTCAAAAAAATTCCTACGATCATGCAAGATCTATCTAGGAGATGCATAACAACGAGAGGGGGAGAGTGTGTCCACGTACCCTCGTGGACTGAAGGCGGAAGCGTTAGGTTAACGCGGTTGATGTAGTCGAACGTCTTCACGATCCAACCGATCTAGTACCGAACATACGGCACCTCCGATTTCAGCACACGTTCAGCTCGATGACGTCCCTCAAACTCTTGATCCAGCATAGGGTCGTGGGAGAGTTCCGTCAGCACGACGGCGTGGTGACGGTGATGGTGATGTTATCCGCGCAGGGATTCTCCTAAGCACTATGACACTATGACATGAGGAGTAAACTGTGGAGGGGGGCACCGCACACGGCTAAGAGAATAATTGATGTACTATGGTGTGCCCCCTGCCCCCGTTTATAAAGGAGGGGAGGAGGAGGCCGGCCACCAAGGGGCGCGCCATGGGGGGGTCCTACTAGGACTCCACTCCTAGTAGGATTTGGCCCCCCTTTTTCCCTTCTTACCGGAGGGGAAAAGGAAGGAGAGGGAGAGGGAAAGGGGGGCGCCGCCCCCTCCCCCTAGTCCAATTTGGACTGCCATGGAGGGGGCACCCCTTGTGGCCCCGCTCTATCTCCACTAAGGCCCATGTAGGACTAATACTTCCCCGGGGGGTTCCGGTAACCCCTCGGTACTCCGGTAAAATACCCGAACCACTCGAAACCATTCCGATGTCCGAATACTACCTTCCAATATATATGAATCTTTACCTCTCGACCATTTAGAGACCCCTCGTCATGTCCGCGATCTCATCCGGGACTCCGAACAAACTTTGGTCACCAAAACACATAACTCATAATACAAATCGTCATCGAACATTAAGCGTGCGGACCCTACGGGTTCGAGAACTATGTAGACATGGCCGAGACACACCTCCGGTCAATAACCAATAGAGGAACCTGGATGCTCATATTGGTTCCTACATATTCTACGAAGATCTTTATCGGTCCAGCCGCAATAACAACATACGTTATTCCCTCTGTCATCGGTATGTTACTTGCCCGAGATTCGATCGTCGATATCATTATACCTAGTTCAATCTCGTTACTGGCAAGTCTCTTTACTCATTCTGTAATGCATCATCCCACAACTAACTCATTAGTCACATTGCTTGCAAGGCTTATAGTGATGTGCATTACCGAGAGGGCCCAGAGATACCTCTCCGATACATGGAGTGACAAATCCTAATCTCGATCTTATGGCAACCCAACAAACACCTTCGGAGACGCCTGTAGAGCATCTTTATAATCACCCAGTTACGTTGTGACGTTTGATAGCACACAAGGTGTTCCTCCGGTATTCCGGAGTTGCATAATCTCATAGTCAGAGGAATATGTATAAGTCATGAAGAAAGCAATAGCAATAAAACTTAACGATCATTATGCTAAGCTAACAGATGGGTCTTGTCCATCACATCATTCAATCCCGTTCATCAAATGACAACACATGTCAATGGTGAGGAAATGTAACCATCTTTGATTAACGAGCTAGTCAAGTAGAGGCATACTAGGGACACTCTGTTTTGTCTATGTATTCACACATGTACTAAGTTTCCGATTAATACAATTCTAGCATGAATAATAAACATTTATCATGATTTAAGGAAATATAAATAACAACTTTATTATTGCCTCTAGGGCATATTTCCTTCATATCTCACTACCATTGGGCCCACCTATCGGCGTGTATAAGAATGAAAACAAACGATAAAAAAATATTGGATGATGGTTCGAAGTCATGACCGCGGGCACATCGGACAAGGTGGCCTTGTATTGGTATGCTGAGCCATCTGTTTTAACACACATGAGCTGGTGTGGTGATTATACACACACGCACGCATGCACACGAACTGCATGCACGCAACACTCACACGTACACACGCAGCCACGCAGGCAAGCAACACTCACACGCACACACGCACGCACACATGCACACACCACACGACCAACACACACGCTCACGCTCAAGTGCTGAACCTACACGTGCATGCCCACACATCAGGCCCTGACAGACACATACACAACCAGGTGGTTCCCACGCACGGGTTGGAGTCTTGTTGCGCCTGTGTAAATTTGTGTTTATCTTACTTTTTTCCTATGAGAACTGATAGGTGGGACCCACAAGGAATGTGGTCAATTTAACCAGTCAACATAGTGCCATGCAGACTATTTGGCCGGTCAACAGAGTGCAATCCGATGCTGAACGGTGAGCAAGCGATCGTATAATCACCGCAAAACGTATATAGTGACCGTAATGAGCGTATTGTAAAGTCCGATGACCGTATTACGCTTTTCGCTTGAAATACACTGACCGCTAGTGTATTTATTTCTTCTCTCGCTCTCTCTGTGGAGCCGAGTAGGCCAACGTGCAAGTGCCTAAATTGGCGCACGCCACCCCATTATTGATGTACTGGTTTCGTAAGAGCGAACAAGCATTCACGTCTACCGTACAACTGTAGATATGAGTTACAAATGCTATGAAGACGAATACAAATATTTGAATCCACTTTATGCCCAATTTTCTCTGTAGGCCCTCCAAAAGTACATCTCTACACGTTCTCGCATGTTACATCTTATAACTATGCAATACAACACTACTACTACACTCTAACACAATAAAATATGTATTTTTAGTTTTACTAATCTCATATTGTTACTTAATTATTCAGTTTGCATACATTAAAATTGCCTTTGAAATGTATGGCTAGTACCATCTACCGCGCGGGGAAACTCCTGCCCTAGCCAGTTTAACCGGGTTTGTATCGATGGATCGTGCGAAACAGCAAAACTATAGTAGTACTACAGTACAAGTAACAGATCACTGGGCCGCCGTGTCGTGTACTCCTCCGTCGTAAGAGTGGAGCGCTCACTTTCATAAATTTTCTTGTCCCTTTCGCCGCCATGTGGGACATCAAGCAACCAGGTCCACATGCCATACCAAAATAATAGTGCAGAGCAGTAGGGATGAAGCACCCCGGTCATGGCGCTGGCGTAGTAATAACCAATGAGGTGTCAAATCACAAAGTTGCACCTTTCCCGCAGTTAAGTTGGAGGGACTAAGTGATGCTAAAAAAACAAGTTGGAGGGACGAAGCAACCATCATTTCACTCCTTGCTGAATCCGCTTCTCCCTCATCTTCTTCAAGTTAACCACGTGTTGCTTCTGCCGTTGTTCTGCCTCATGTGGGTCGCGGATCGGCTTGGTAAATCACTGACACGTGGGACCGCATGTTAGCAAACCGCCAGGCCAATGTCCTCTAAAAATAAGAAACCTCCCCCGCCTTTTGCGCGGCAAAATCACCTTCTTTTTACTAATCTTGATATAATTTTTAGATCAATATAATCGAGATTTGTATAGATAGCACACAGGAGCAAAACCAAGTGGTACAGTTAAGGGCATCCACAATGTGTAGCCAAATGTGAAAATAGCTTTTGGCATTGATGGGAACCATTGTGGAGGGTGATGCCAAAGCCAAAAAGAGGGAACCAAAGCTCCCTAATTGATTGATTGAAGGAATAGAAAAATGCAACCTCTCTCCTCTTTCTCCCGTGCTTGGACACATGTACAGTATAGAGCACAGAGTCTACTCCCTTGTCCTTTCTATCACAACAGTGAGGCATCAAATCACAAAGCACGGACGAAGCAACCATCATTTCACTCTTCGCTGACTCCGTTTCTCCATCGTCTTCTTCGAGAAACCACCTTACCGCACTAAGTTGGACGGACGACGCTATTGTGTAGTAGAGTAGTACTTTACGCCTCCTTTGGTTCAACGGACTTCCTGGATGCAAAGAAGGCAGTTGTCTCGGCTTGTAGGAGGCACTTGCAAACGACTTACCGTGGTCTCCCTCTGGTGTGCTCCGTCGAACGCACTTTGCCAAAGCCACAACGTTCGAGATATTGTTGACGTCACCGCAATGCGGAAGGAAGTCAAATAGTTACTACCTCCATTTTTTTGTATACAAGGCCAGTATCAAAATTACAATTTGCAGAAGGCCACTAACACTAATCGAGGCAAAATTGATGGGATTTGCCTCGTACTAGCAACCAAGGACATTAATATACCCTTGCATGCATGCAGAAGTGAGAAGGTTGGTTTGCATGGCGCTGCATTAATCAGGCAATGAGGAGTGAGATGGTTAGCTATTTGGGCGTTGGAGAAAAAACTACGCATTAATTGGCACGTCAAACAAGGATTTGTATCGATCAATCCCGCGAAGGAAAACCCCACCTTTCTTTTTTAACACAAGTAGTACCTACTTGTATCGTGTTTGGGTCTAGGCCTTGCATTGCCATACTTTGCCACACATTTTTGCCAAGCTTGCCTAAAGTTTTTCAAAATGAAAAGGAGGTACACTTGCGCACGGCTGTCGCGGTCACACCGCACCCTCACACAGTCGCTCCTGCACGCCGCAAACCCAACCAAGGGAACGCACCCTCACTAACACGTGCTACCCCATGTGATCAAACCAAACTCAGCCATCCTACCACTGACACATAATTTTCGTTCATATAGTATGTTTATGCAACCGCATATTGGGGAAGATCCGTGCGGCCCGAGCGGTGGTCTGTTGGGGAAGAAGAAGAGGTGAGGAAGAAGAAGGGTTAAGAGACGTAGGATATTCATCCAACCGCGTGAAATGGTCGACTGACAAAAATGATGAAAGTCAGGTGACTTGCATTAATATATGTTTTTATTACATCGCAAAAGATCCCTAAAAACAACATCATAAAGAAAAACTATCACTTTTCGCGGAACGAGACGGCCTCGTCATCTTTGGGTGCCGGCGTGAACCAGCCGTAGCTGCTGACATGTGTCTCCGCACCGTGGTTGTCCTTGGCCTCCAGCTACTCATTCACGCGGAGCGTGCAGGCGCTCTGCACAAACGCGAGCACCGCTCGGTTCACGTCCACGATGTTCGGTTCTGCATGCAGGAGGGCCTCGATGGCAGCGGCATCCGCGCGCTTCGCGTCGAGTTGAGCCTCCGCCGCCCGGTTCAAGTCCAAGACGTCTGGTTCCCCTGCAGGAGGGCCTCGATGGCAGCGTCATCCGCGCACTCCACGTCAAGTTCAGCCTCCGCCACCCGGTTCACATCCACGACATCCGGTTCCGCCTGCAGGAGGGCCTCGATGGTAGCAACATCCGCGCGCTCCACATCAAGTTGCGCCTCCGCCGCCCGGTTCACGTCCATCCGGTTCTGTCTGCAGGAGGGCCTCGATGGCAGCGGCATCCTCGCGCTCTGCGTTGAGTTGAGCCTCCGCCTCCCGGTCCTTGTTTAGGATCGCTAGGTTGAACCACTGGTTCGCTTGCACCATGGGGGACCCGGACAACGGTATGAAGTCGACGTCCATCATCTCATATGCATCGAGGGCCTTTTGCGCCGCGACCTCCGCCATGAACATTGGGTCAGCTTCCTCCTCCTCAGAGCTTGGCTCCAGAGAACTCGGGGATTGGCCCGCCGCAAAGTGAGCTTGGGAACCGAGGTCTGTGGCGCCGAGCGTCGCCGCGATTTCTGCGCAGCGCTCCGGCATCAGCATCTTGTAGTACATGATCTTGTGGCGCACCATGGCTTTCCGGTGAACTAGGGGACGACTGATGTGGGCTAGGGGATCGAAAAGGTGGGGGAATGGGCTGGAGTGGAGAGGAGGTGTGGTTTTGGTGTAGGCCGAGCAGCGAAGGTTCTAGTGTGAATAGTGGTTTCGATGACGACCAGTCAATCGGTTTTGACTGTGCGGAGTTTGCAAAGCCGTACAGCTGGAGCCCGAAGAGTTTTGGGGTGGGATGGGACCAAAGTTTCGGAGTTTCACGTGGCAGGCGTTCGGACCTCCCCACCGTTCCTGTCGACCACGAGGCAGTGACTTCGTAAATCTGAAGATGACTACCAAGATGTTCGTGCATTGCACGGAACATCAGGATGCATTTTTTACAAAACACCCGTTGTGATTGACCAATGCAGGAGTAATCCCATATGTAAAAACTAATGATATCTTGAGAATTTCATTGAAAAATGATATCTTGAGAAAGATGAGAGATAAGGTGAGGAGGATTGGGGCGCGGTGGTGATTGGTGGTCGGACTTAGTGGAGGCATGGGGATGGACGACGCCGGTAGCAGCCACCATGCCAGATTGTTCCAGAGGCTTCCTTTTTTAATTACTCAACAATGAAGTTGTGGGAGATAAGGACGAAAGAGAGAGGTGCGGGTATCGTTTTGCTAGTTTGCTTTCTATCCGTCAGATATAGATCAGACGGTCTATATTGCAAGATGGCAGGCACACCATCATCAGCGAGAGTAGAGATAAGAGTAGAGATATCTCTACTCTTATAAAAAACAGAGTTGGTGATGATGGTGTGCCTGCCATCCTGCAATATTGGCCGTCAGATTTATATCTGACGGATAGGAAGGAAACTATGGCAATTTTGCAAAAAGATACTCACACCCCTATCCACATTTGCAAATAAGGCCGTCCCTCGTTCATCCTTTTCTCCCACAAGATAAACTACTCATACAAATGCATCTTGATGTTTGATACGTCTCCAACGTATCTATAATTTTGATTGCTCCATGCTATATTATATTCTGTTTTGGACATTATTGGGCTTTATTATACACTTTTATATTATTTTTGGGACTAACCTATTAACCGGACGCCCAGCCCAGAATTGCTGTTTTTGCCTATTTCAGAGTTTCGCAGAAAAAGAATATCAAACGGAGTCCAAACGGAATGAAACCTTCGGGAACGTGATTTTCGGAACGAACGTGATCCAGAGGACTTGGACCCTACGTCAAGACTTCAACCAGGAGGGCACGAGGTAGGGGGCGCACCTACCCCCCCAGGCGCGCCCTCCACCCTCGTGGGCCCCATGTTGCTCCACCGACGTACTCCTTCCTCCTATATATACCAACGTACCCCCAAACTACCAGATACGGAGCCAAAAACCTAATTCCACTGTCGCAACCTTCTGTACCCGTGAGATCCCATCTTGGGGCTTGTTTCGGAGCTTCGCCGGAGGGGGCATCGATCACGGAGGGCTTCTACATCAACACCATAGCCTCTCTGATGATGTGTGAGTAGTTTACCTTAGACCTTCGGGTCCATAGTTATGAGCTCGATGGCTTCTTCTCAATACAATGTTCTCCCCCTCTCTCGTGGAGATCTATTCGATGTAATCTTCTTTTGCGGTGTGTCTGTTGAGACTGATGAATTGTGGGTTTATGATCAAGTTTATCTATGAACAATATTTGAATCTTCTCTGAATTCTTTTATGTATGATTGGTTATCTTTGCAAGTCTCTTCGAATTATCAGTTTGGTTTGGCCTACTAGATTGATCTTTCTTGCAATGGGAGAAGTGCTTAGCTTTGGGTTCAATCTTGCGGTGTCCTTTCCCAGTGACAGCAGGGGCAGCAAGGCACGTATTGTATTGTTGCCATCGAGGATAACAAGATGGGGTTTATATCATATTGCATGAGTTTATCCCTCTACATCATGTCATCTTGCTTAAAGCGTTACTCTGTTCTTATGAACTTAATACTCTAGATGCATGCTGGATAGCGGTCGATGTGTGGAGTAATAGTAGTAGATGCAGGCAGGAGTCGGTCTACTTGTCTCGGACGTGATGCCTATATACATGATCATACCTAGATATTCTCATAACTATGCTCAATTCTGTCAATTGCTCAACAGTAATTTGTTCACCCACCGTAATACTTATGCTCTTGAGAGAAGCCACTAGTGAAACCTATGGCCCCCGGGTCTATTTTCCATCATATTAATCTCCCTACAACAAGTTATTTCTAGCGCTGTTTTTATTTTGCTTTCTTTACTTTGCATCTTTATCATAAAAATACCAAAAATATTATCTTATCATATCTATCAGATCTCACTCTCGTAAGTGACTGTGTAGGGATTGACAAACCCTTACCGCGTTGGTTGCGAGGATTTATTTGTTTGTGTAGGTGCGAGGGACTCGTGCGTGGCCTCCTATTGGATTGATACCTTGGTTCTCAAAAACTGAGGGAAATACTTACGCTACTTTGCTGCATCACCCTTTTCTCTTCAAGGGAAAACCAACGCAATGCTCAAGAGGTAGCAAGAAGGATTTCTGGCGCCGTTGCCGGGGAGGCTTACGCAAGGTCAAGTCAAGATTTGGACTCCCGACAACGAGCCATTTCTGGCGCCGTTGCCGGGGAGTCTACGCAAAAGTCAACGTACCAAGTACCCATCACAAACCCTTATCTCGCGCATTACATTATTTGCCATTTGCCTCTTGTTTTCCTCTCCGCCACTTCACCCTTGCCGTTTTGTTCGCCCTCTCTCTTTTGCGCTTGCTTTGTCGTTATGGCTAGTCCTCTATCTTCTCCGTTGTCTCCCAAGAATGAAGTTCTAAATTTTAAGCATAGGGAGGGAGAAAATCTAAAAGACGCTTGGTATAGAATTTGCAATGCTCAAAATAGATCTACCAGGAAGCAATCTACTTCCGTTCTTCTCCGCATTTTTTATGTAGGCGCTACTCCTTGGTACAGATATATCCTTGATACCATTACCGGAGGGAATTTCTTCGGTAGCCATACTTTGGATTCTTATAATGCTATGATAGATTTGTTTGGCTCACCACCTCTTTTGGTGAATGGAACTATGTTAACTTTGGAGCATGTAATGCAAAGACTTGAAATTATTGAAAATAAAGTTGCTACCATAGAGTTAATTGAAAATTTGGATAAAAAGATCCACAACCGCATCACTCAATATGGATCTAAAGTAGGAGTTACTTTGAAAAATATTAAGGAGAAGGAACCTATAGTTAATGAGAAAATAAATCAGGATTCCACTAGAATCGATAAACTTGAGAATATCATTACCAACTTGGGAACCACTTTTTCTTCTGTAAAGAATACTCCAAGTCCTCCAACTAAAATTGCCAAGCTTATGTATGTTCCTAAAAATAAGGGTGAATCCTCTAGTAAGGAAACTGCGGATCTCAAATCTATAAGTATTCATCCCAATCTTTTTGCTATCATTAAGGAGCCATTTGTTACAAATGAATTTTTCGATCTTGTGCCTAAAAGTTTGATAATTAATAAAAAGAAAGAAATCCCTAAGGATGATAGATGCCTCATTTAAGAATTACCTACCAACGATGGCAATACCTAGATCTATCCTTGCGATTATGCCTAGCTAGGGGCGTTAAACGATAGCGCTTGTTGGGAGGCAACCCAATTTTATTTTTATTTTTTTGCTTTTTTGCTTCTGTTTAGGAATAAATCTTTGATCTAGCCTCTGGTTAGATGTGTTTTTATGTTTTAATTAGTGTTTGTGCCAAGTTAAACCTATAGGATCTTCTTGGATGATAGTTATTTGATCTTGCAAAAAATTCCAGAAACTTTCTGTTCACGAAAATAATTGTTAAAAATCACTAGAACGTGATAAAATATTGATTCCAATTGCTGCTGCTCAATAAACAAATTTTCTAGGTCGTCCTATTTTTTCTGAATTTTTTGAGTTCCAGAAGTTTGCGTTAGTTATAGATTACTGGAAAAAAATTATATGAGACCAGGTCTCGCGGTTAGCAGGTGAGACCCGCCCTGATGGATGACATGTGGCATTCACAAATCACAAAGCATCTAATCTCTCCCTGGGTTAGATGCTTTGTGATTTGTGAATGCCACGTGTCATCCATCAGGATGGGTCTCGCGTGAGACCTGGTCTCATAGAATTCTTTTCCCAGATTACTACAGACTGTTCTGTTTTTGACATATTTTGTTTTTCATGTGTTGTTTGCCTATTTTGATGAATCTATGGATAGTAAAATAGTTTATAAACCATAGAGTAGTTGGAATACAGTAGGTTTAACACCAATATAAATAAAGAATGAGTTCATTACAGTACCTTGAAGTGGTCTTTTGTTTTCTTTCGCTAACGGAGCTCACGAGATTTTCTGCTGAGTTTTGTGTTGTGAAGTTTTCAAGTTTTGGGTGAAAGATTTGATGGATTATGGAACAAGGAGTGGCAAGAGCCTAAGCTTGGGGATGCCCATGGCACCCCCAAGATAATCTAGGGACACCTAAAATCCAAAGCTTGGGGATGCCCCGGAAGGCATCCCCTCTTTCGTCTACTTCCATCGGTAACTTTACTTGGAGCTATATTTTTATTCACCACATGATATGTGTTTTGCTTGGAGCGTCTTGTATTATTTGAGTCTTTGCTTTTTAGTTTACCACAATCACCCTTGATGTACACACCTTTTGAGAGAGACACACTTGATTCGGAAATTATTAGAATACTCTTTGTGCTTCACTTATATCTTTTGAGTTATATAGTTTTTGCTCTAGTGCTTCACTTATATCTTTTAGAGCACGGTGGTGGTTTTGTTTTATAGAAACTATTGTTCTCTCATGCTTCACTTAGATTATTTTGAGAGTCCTACAAAACAGCATGGTAGTTTGCTTTGACATTAGTAGGCATTCAAGATTAGTAAAAAACTTTCTTATGAGTGTGCTGAATATTATGAGAAGTTTGATGCTTGATAATTGTTTTGAGATATGAAGATGGTGATATTAGAGTCATGCTAGTTGAGTAGTTTTGAATTTGAGAAATACTTGTGTTAAAGTTTGTGATTCCCGTAGCATGCACGTATGGTGAACCGTTATGTGATGAAGTCGGAGCATGATTTATTTATTGATTGTCTTCCTTATGAGTGGCGGTCGGGGACGAGCGATGGTTTTTTCCTACCAATCTATCCCCCTAGGAGCATGCACATAATAATTTGCTTTGATTACTTGTAGATTTTTGCAATAAGTATATGAGTTCTTTATGACTAATGTTGAGTCCATGGATTATACGCACTTTTCCTCCTTCCACTATTGCTAGCCTCTCTAATACCGCGCACTTTTCGCCGGTATCATACACCCACCAAATACCTTCCTCAAAACATGCATTTCCATAGCCATTCCGAGATATATTGCCATGCAACTTACCACCGTTTTGTTTACTATGACATGCTCCATCATTGTCATATTGCTTCGCATGATCATGTAGTTGACATTGTATTTGTGGCAAAGCCACCATTCATAATTCTTTCATACATGTCACTCTTGATTCATTGCATATCCCGGTACACCGCCGGAGGAATTCACATAGAGTCATATTTTGTTCTAAGTATTGAGTTGTGATTGTTGAGTTGTAAGTAAATAAAAGTGTGATGATCATCATTTTTAGAGCATTGTCCCAAGTGAGGAAAGGATGATGGAGACTATGATTCTCCCACAAGTTGGGATGAGACTCCGGACGAAATAAAAAAAAGGAAAAAAAGAGGCCATAAAAAAGGCCCAAATAAAAAAATTGAGAGAAAAAGAGAGAAGGGACAATGTTACTATCCTTTTACCACACTTGTGCTTCAAAGTAGCACCATTATCTTCATGATAGAGAGTCTCCTATGATATTACTTTCATATACTAGTGGGAATTTTTCATTATAGAACTTGGCTTGTATATTCCAATGATGGGCTTCCTCAAAATTCCCCAGGTCTTCGTGAGCAAGCGAGTTGGATGCACACCCACTTAGTTTCTTTTGTTGAGCTTTCATATACTTATAGCTCTAGTGCATCCGTTGCATGGCAATCCCTACTCACTCACATTGATATCTATTGATGGGCATCTCCATAGCCCATGGATACGCCTAGTTGATGTGAGACTATCTTCTCCTTTTTGTCTTCTCCACAACCACCATTCTGTTCCACATATAGTGCTATGTCCATGGCTCACGCTCATGTATTGCGTGAAGATTGAAAAAGTTTAAGAACGTCAAAAGTATGAAACAATTTCTTGGTTTGTCATCGGCTTGTGCATGATTTAAATATTTTGTGTGGTGAAGATAGAGCATAGCCAGACTATATGATTTTTTAGGGAAAACTTTCTTTGGCCATGTTATTTTGAGAAGACATACTTGCTTAGTTAGTATGCTTGAAGTATTTATTTTTATGTCAATATTAAACTTTTGTCTTGAATCTTTCGGATCTGAATATTCATACCACAATTAAGAAGAATTACATTGAAATTATGCCAAGTAGCATTCCACATCAAAAATTCTGTTTTTATCATTTACCTACTCGAGGACGAGCAGGAATTAAGCTTGGGGATGCTTGATACGTCTCCAACGTATCTATAATTTTTGATTGCTCCATGCTATATTATATTCTGTTTTGGACATTATTGGGCTTTATTATACACTTTTATATTATTTTTGGGACTAACCTATTAACCGGAGGCCCAGCCCAAATTGCTGTTTTTTGCCTATTTCAGTGTTTCGCAGAAAAAGAATATCAAACGGAGTCCAAACGGAATGAAACCTTCGGGAACGTGATTTTCGGAACAAACGTGATCCAGAGTACTTGGAGTCCACGTCAAGAAATCAACGAGGAGGGCACGAGGTAGGGGGCGCGCCTACCCCCCAGGCGCGCCCTCCACCCTCGTGGGCCCCATGTTGCTCCACCGACGTACTCCTTCCTCCTATATATACCTACGTACCCCCAAACTACCAGATACGGAGCGAAAAACCTAATTCCACCGCCGCAACCTTCTGTACCCGTGAGATCCCATCTTGGGGCCTTTTCCGGAGCTCCGCCGGAGGGGGCATCGATCACGGAGGGCTTCTACATCAACACCATAGCCTCTCCGATGATGTGTGAGTAGTTTACCTCAGACCTTCGGGTCCATAGTTTTTAGCTAGATGGCTTCTTCTCTCTTTTTGGATCTCAATACAATGTTCTCCCCCCTCTCGTGGAGATCTATTCGATGTAATCTTCTTTTGCGGTGTGTTTGTTGAGACCGATGAATTGTGGGTTTATGATCAAGTTTATCTATGAACAATATTTGAATCTTCTCTGAATTCTTTTATGTATGATTGGTTATCTTTGCAAGTCTCTTCGAATTATCAGTTTGGTTTGGCCTACTAGATTGATCTTTCTTGCAATGGGAGAAGTGCTTAGCTTTGGGTTCAATCTTGCGGTGTCCTTTCCCAGTGACAGTAGGGGCAGCAAGGCACGTATTGTATTGTTGCCATCGAGGATAACAAGATGGGGTTTATATCATATTGCATGAGTTTACCCCTCTACATCATGTCATCTTGCTTAAATCGTTACTCTGTTCTTATGAACTTAATACTCTAGATGCATGCTGGATAGCGGTCGATGTGTGGAGTAATAGTAGTAGATGCAGGCAGGAGTCGGTCTACTTGTCTCTGACGTGATGCCTATATACATGATCATACCTAGATATTCTCATAACTATGCTCAATTCTGTCAATTGCTCAACAGTAATTTGTTCACCCACCGTAATACTTATGCTCTTGAGAGAAGCCACTAGTGAAACCTATGGCCCCCGGGTCTATTTTCCATCATATTAATCTCCCTACAACAAGTTATTTCTAGCGCCGTTTTTATTTTGCTTTCTTTACTTTGCATCTTTATCATAAAAATACCAAAAATATTATCTTATCATATCTATCAGATCTCACTCTCGTAAGTGACTGTGTAGGGATTGACAACCCCTTATCGCGTTGGTTGCGAGGATTTATTTGTTTGTGTAGGCACGAGGGACTCGTGCGTGGCCTCCTACTGGATTGATACCTTGGTTCTAAAAAATTGAGGGAAATACTTACGCTACTTTGCTGCATCACCCTTTCCTCTTCAAGGGAAAACCAACGCAATGCTCAAGAGGTAGCAATGTTCCGTGCAACGCATGGGCATGTTGCTAGTGTAGATATGACAGCTCAGTCTCTCGAAGGTGCTCATAGGGGTAGGGTGTGCGTGTGTGCGTTCATAAGGATGAGTGTATGAGCGCTTGTGTCTGTATTGTGTTCAAAAAAAGAAGTACTCGAAGTATGCAAGTTCATAAGGAACGGACGATGTACATCACTCTTGTCGCGTTCGCGTTGCACCCCGGCACGGTGGACCCTGCACATTGGTCATCGAATGGAATGCGCTTCGTCTTGCGTTTTCGTTCGCTTGTGGGACCGCAGTTGAGAGAGAACTAACGTCCCTCCACCTCCCCCGCCTGAGAGAGGTCGGCCGAATGTTAATGAGGCCTGATTCGACACAAGGGGAGCCAAAGAATATTCTCAAGTATTAGCAGTTGAGTTGTCAATTCAACCACACCTGGATAACTTAGTATCTGCAGCAAAGTATTTAGTAGCAAAGTAGTATGGAAGTAACGGTAATAGTAGCAAAAGTAATATTTTTGGGTTTTGTAGTGATTGTAATAGTAGCAACGGAAAAGTAAATAAGCAAAGAACAATATGTGAAAAGCTCGTAGGCATTGGATCCGTGATGGAGAATTATGCCGGATGCGGTTCATCATGTAACAATAATAACATAGGGTGACACAGAACTAGCTCCAATTCATCAATATAATGTAGGCATGTATTCCGAATATAGTCATACGTGCTTATGGAAAAGAACTTGTATGACATCTTTTGTCCTACCCTCCCGTGGTAGCGGGGTCCTAGTGGAAACTAAGGGATATTAAGGCCTCCTTTTAATAGAGTACCGGACCAAAGCATTAACACATAGTGAATACATGAACTCCTCAAACTATGGTCATCACCGGGAGTGGTCCCGATTATTGTCACTTCGGGGTTGCCGGATCATAACACATAGTAGGTGACTGTAGACTTGCAAGATAGGATCAAGAACTCACATATATTCATGAAAACATAAGAGGTTCAGATCTGAAATCATGGCACTCAGGCCCTAGTGACAAGCATTAAGCATAGCAAAGTCATAGCAACATCAATCTCAGAACATAGTGGATACTAGGGATCAAACCCTAACAAAACTAACTCGATTACATGATAAATCTCATCCAACCCATCACCGTCCAGCAAGCCTACGATGGAATTACTCACGCACGGCGGTGAGCATCATGAAATTGGTGATGGAGGATGGTTGATGATGACGACGACGACGAATCCCCCTCTCCAGAGCCCCGAACAGACTCCAGATCAGCCCTCCCGAGAGGTTTTAGGGCTTGGCGGCGGCTCCGCATCGTAAAACACGATGAATCCTTCTCTCTGATTTTTTCTCGCCGAACATGAATATATGGAGTTGGAGTTGAGGTCGGTGGAGCATTAGGGGGCCCACGAGGCAGGGGGGCGCGCCCAGGGGGGCAGGC
This sequence comes from Triticum aestivum, assembly GCF_018294505.1. Lineage (NCBI taxonomy): Eukaryota > Viridiplantae > Streptophyta > Magnoliopsida > Poales > Poaceae > Triticum > Triticum aestivum. The sequence continues at coordinate 531,610,162 of NC_057802.1, read as the reverse complement.
GCGCCCCCACCCTCGTGGACAGGGTGTGGGCCCCCTGACGTGGATTCTTCTTCCAGTATTTTTAATATTTTCCAAAAATATGTTCCGTGGAGTTTCAGGTCATTCCGAGAACTTTTGTTTCTGCACATAAATAACACCATGGCAATTCTGCTAAAAATAGCGTCAGTCCGGGTTAGTTCCATTCAAATCATGCAAGTTAGAGTCCAAAACAAGTGCAAAAGTGTTTGGAAAAGTAGATACGACGGAGACGTATCAACTCCCCCAAGCTTAAACCTTTGCTTGTCCTCAAGCAATTCAGTTGATAAACTGAAAGTGATAAAGAAAAACTTTTACAAACTCTGTTTGCTCTTGTTGTTGTAAATATGTAAAGCCAGCATTCAAGTTTTCAGCAAAGATTATGAACAACCATATTCACAATAACACTTAGGTCTCATGTTTACTCATGTCAATGGCATAATCAACTAGCGAGCAATAATAATAAATCTCGGATGACAACACTTTCTCAAAACAATCATAATATGATATAATAAGATGGTATCTCGCTAGCCCTTTCTGAGACCGCAAAACATAAATGCAGAGCACCTTTAAAGATCAAGGACTGACTAGACATTGTAATTCATGGTAAAAGAGATCCAGTCATAGTCATACCCAATATAAATTAATAGTAATGAATGCAAATGACAGCAGTGCTCTCCAGCTAGTGCTTTTTAATAAGAGGGTGATGACTCAACATAAAAGTAAATAGATAGGCCCTTCGCAGAGGGAAGCAGGGATTTGTAGAGGTGCCAGAGCTCGATTTTAAAATAGAGATAAATAATATTTTGAGCGGCATACTTTCATTGTCAACATAACGACCAAGAGATGGCGATATCTTCCATGCTACACACATTATAGGCGGTTCCCAAACAGAATGGTAAAGTTTATACTCCCCCTCCACCACAAGCATCAATCCATGGCTTGCTCAAAACAACGAGTGCCTCCAACTAACAACAGTCCCAGGGGGAGTTTTGTTTGCAATTATTTTGATTTAGTTTGCATAAAGCATGGGACTGGGCATCCCGGTGACCAGCCATTTTCTCGTGAATGAGGAGTGGAGTCCACTCCTCTTGAGAATAACCCGCCTAGCATGGAAGATACAGACAACCCTAGTTGATACATGAGCTATTCGAGCATACAAAACAGAATTTCATTTGAAGGTTTAGAGTTTGGCACATACAAATTTACTTGGAACGGCAGGTAGATACCGCATATAGGAAGGTATGGTGGACTCATATGGAATAACTTTGGGGTTTAAGGGATTGGATGCACAAGCAGTATTCTCGCTTAGTACAAGTGAAGGCTAGCAAAAGACTGGGAAGCGACCAACTAGAGAGTGACAACAGTCATGAACATGCATTAAAATTAATAAACATTGAGTACAAGCATGAGTAGGATATAATCCACCATGAACATAAATATCGTGAAGGCTATGTTGATTTGTTTCAACTACATGCGTGAACATGTGCCAAGTCGAGTCATTTAAATCATTCAAAGGAGGATACCACCCCACTATACCACATCACAACCATTTTAATAGCATGTTGGCACGCAAGGTAAACCATTATAACTCATAGCTAATCAAGCATGGCATGAGCAACTATAATCTCTAGTTGTCATTGCAAACATGTTCATTCATAATAGGCTGAATCAGGAATGATGAACTAATCATATTTACAAAAACAAGAGAGGTCGAGTTCATACCAGCTTCTCTCATCTCAGTCAGTCCATCATATATCGTCATAATTGCCTTTCACTTGCACGACAAAACAATGTGAAAATAATAAGAGTGCACGTGCATTGGACTAAGCTAGAATCTGCTAGCATTCAATAAACAGGAGAAGACAAGGTAATATGGGCTCTTGGTTAAATCAACAATAATGCATATAAGAGCCACTTCAACAATTTAATTATGGTATTCTCCTATCGACCCCCAAAGAAAAGAAAAAAAATAAAACTATTTACACGGGAAAGCTCCCAACAAGCAAAAGAAGAACGGGAAATCTTTTTGGGTTTCTTTTAATTATTACTACAGCAAGAAAGTAAACTAGCTAAAAGCTATCACTACATTTTTTTGTTTTTCTTAAGATTTATTAAACACACAAGAAGAAAGCAAGAAAAAGGAAAATAAACTAGCATGGATATTACAGTGAAAAAGTATGAGCACCGACATCTAGCAATGAGTGTGTGTGAACATAAATGTAATGTCGGTGGGAAATACGTACTCCCCAAGCTTAGGCTTTTGGCCTAAGTTGGTTTATTGCCACGGATGGCCTGGCAGATATCCATAGTTGTAGCTGGGGTCGTACTGCGATGAAGAAGACTCTGATTGCCACTGGTTGGCAATCGTCTCCGGATCCCACTGGTAATTAGACTGTCGTGGAGGTTCAAATTGTGGTTCCGGCTCCGTGGCTGGTGTAGGGTGCCGGTAGGCATGAATGGCCGCCAGCGGGACGAGATACGGACCTGCAGATAAATTAAACAAGGAGCAGGCAAGGTAATAATCTCAGGGTGATGTTTATCAAAGAACAATTTGTATTTAAGCGCCCCTTCCCTATTCTTAACAATAAAGTCATGCGCTACCATACTCTTATAATCTAAATAGGCAGTGGGCAACAATTTTTCTTCTTTTTCATAGTGCCTAATAGGTATGTTATAGTGTGCAGCAAGGCGTGAAGCGTAAATACCTCCAAAGATGGGGCCCTTTGTACGGTTCAAACTTAACCGTTTGGCAATAATACCGCCCATACTAACAGTGTTATCGCAGAATAAACCATGGAACAAAATGATAATATCAGGAACACTAAGGTTTCCACAGTTTCCGCGACCAGTTAAGCAACGACTAGCAAATATAGCAAAGTAGCGTAAAACAGGAAAATGTATGCTAGTGATTCTTGCATCGGAAACCTTCCTAGTTTCCCCTACAGTGATAGTGTCAATAAACCCGTCCACATCTTTACGATGTGGTTCCTCTAAGCTACCCTCGAAAGGTATTTTGCAAATCTTGCGAAATTCATCTAGTGCCATCTTCTTAACCACATCATATAAATGAAACTCTACTGAAGGAGGTGATTCCTTAGGATAATAGTAGAAGTTTTGCACAAAAGTATTGGTGAGTAAGAGATACTATTCGCGTTGGTCGCGGAGGAAGTCGGTGAGGCGTGCATTCTCAGCCAATTCATAAAAATCATCATAAATCCCGGCTGCTCTCAAGAAATCATTGGAAGGCCATTCACACGGCCGAACCTCCGCGGTGCGAGGCAAATTATATTTGGGCCTCTCTGCTTCTTCACTTTGCTTTTCCTTCGAGCTTCGGGTCGATGAGCCCCTCAAAAATCTCTTCATTATTTTCTGAAAAATTCTAAAATTTTTAGTAACTTCAAATAAAAGTGAACCAAGCTCAACAAAATTGATAGCAACTACTCCTACAAGTGCCTAGAGCCTATATCATGCATTAGAACTACTTGGAACCATATAAATTTGACATGCAAGCTCAAGAACATGGTCACCTAGGCAGCACAAATTTGCAATGAATAGAGCACTAGAACAAAAACTAATTGGACCAATGGAGGAGTCACATACCAAGGAACAATCCCCCAAGCAGTTTTGTGAGAGGTGCTTTGAGCAAGGAGATCGAAAATCGCAGCAAAATGAGCTAGAACTCGTGCTTGAGCTGGATGGTGATTTTTTTGGGAGGAAGAAGAAGTGTGTGGGTGCAGGAATAAGTGGAGGGGAGCCACCGTGGGCCCACGAGGCAGGGGGCGCACCCTGTAGGGGTGGGCGCGCCCTGAACCCATCGTGGCCAGGTGCTTGCTCCCCATGCTGTGTTCTCAGTGCCAGATATTCTCAAATATTCCAGAAAAAATCATATTAAATTGGCAGGGCATTTGGAGAACTTTTATTTTCGGGGTATTTTTATATTGCATGGATAATTCACAAAACAGATAGAAAAATACTATTTTTACTTTATTTCAACTAAATAACAGTAAGTAGAGAGAAGGTACAGAAGGTTGTGCCTTCTAGTTTCATCCATCTCATGCTCATCAAAAGGAATCCAGTAACAAGGTTGATCAAGTCTTGTTAACAAACTCATTCCGACTAACATGGAACCGGAGAAATTTCGAATAACACTATGTTACCTCAACGGGGATATGAACATCCCCAATAATAAGAATATCATATTTCTTCTTGACAGTAGGAAGAGGATATTCAAAACCTCTAAAAATAATCGATGGAATTTTTCCAATAGAATTGATACTTTGGACCTGAGGTTGTTTCCTCGGAAAGTGTACCGTACGCTCATTACCATTAACATGAAAAGTGACATTGCCTTTGTTGCAATCAATAACAGCCCCTGCAGTATTCAAAAAGGGTCTTCCAAGAATAATAGACATACTATCGTCCTCGGGAATATCAAGAATAACAAAGTCCGTTAAAATAGTAACGTTTGCAACCACAATAGGCACATCCTCACAAATACCGACAGGTATAGCAGTTGATTTATCAGCCATTTGCAAAGATATTTCAGTAGGTGTCAACTTATTCAAATCAAGTCTACGATATAAAGAGAGAGGCATAACACTAACACCGGCTCCAAGGTCACATAAAGCAGTTTTAACATAGTTTCTTTTAATGGAGCATGTTATAGTTGGTACTCCTGGATCTCCAAGTTTCTTTGGTATTCCACCTTAAAAGTATAATTAGCAAGCATGGTGGAAATTTCAGCTTCCGGTATCTTTCTTTTATTAGTAACAATTTCTTTCATATACTTAGCATACGGATTCATTTTGAGCATATGAGTTAATCGCATACGCAAAAAGATAGGTCTAATCATTTCAGCAAAGCGCTCAAAATCCTCATCATACTTCTTCTTGGATGGTTTGGGAGGAAAAGGCATGGGTTTCTGAACCCATGGTTCTCTTTCCTTACCATGTTTCCTAGCAACAAAATATCTCTTATCATAATGTTGATTCTTTGATTGTGGGTTATCAAGATCAACAACAAGTTCAATTTCTACATCATTATCATTACTAGGTTGAGCATCATCATGAACATTTTCATTAGGTTCATGTTCATTACCAGATTGTGTTTCAGCATCAGAAATAGAAATATCATTTGGATTCTCAGGTGTTTCAGCAATAGGTTCCCTAGAAGCATGCAAAGTCCTATAATTTTTCTTTTTCTTCTTTTTAGGAGGAGTAGGTGCATCTATATTATTTCTCTGAGAATCTTGCTCAATTCTCTTAGGGTGGCCTTCAGGATACAAAGGTTCCTGAGTCATTTTACCAGTTCCAGTAGCCACTCTAACAGCATATTCATTATTCTTATTGTTTAATTCATTGAGCAAATCATTTTGAGCTTTAAGTACTTGTTCTACTTGAGTGGTAACCATAGAAGCATGTTTACTAATGAGTTTAAGTTCACCTTTAACTCTAGACATATAATCACCCAAGTGTTCAAGCGTATCGGAATTGTATTTCAATTGTCTACCAAAATATGCATTGAAGTTTTCTTGTTTGACAATAAAATTGTCAAACTCTTCTAAGCATTGCCTAACAGACCTATAACGAGGGATATCACCTTCATCAAATCTATAGAGAGAATTTACCTTTACTACCTGTGTCGGGTTATCAAGACCATGAGTTTCTTCGATAGGTAATGGATTAGGATCATATATTTCTTCAACAGGCGGTAAATTAAGACCATGTATTTCTTCAATAGGTGGTAAATTCTCAACTTCTTCAGCTTTAATACCCTTTTCTTTCATAGATTTCTTTGCCTCTTGCATATCTTCAGGACTGAGAAATAGAACACCCCTCTTCTTCGGAGTTGGTTTAGGAATAGGCTCAGGAGCTGGCTCAGAAGTGTCCAATTATTTTCATTGGTCAACATATTATTCAATAGAATTTCAGCTTCATCCGGTGTTCTTTCCCTGAAAACAGAACCAGCACAACTATCCAGGTAATCTCTGGAAGCATCGGTTAGTCCATTATAAAAGATATCAAGTATTTCATTTTTCTTGAGAGGATGATCAGGCAAAGCATTACGTAATTGGAGAAGCCTCCCCCAAGCTTGTGGGAGACTCTCTTCTTCAATTTGCACAAAATTGTATATATCCCTTAAAGCAGTTTGTTTCTTATGAGCAGGGAAATATTTAGCAAAGAAGTAATAAATCATATCGTGGGGACTACGCACACAACCAGGATCAAGAGAATTAAACCATATCTTAGCATCACCCTTTAATACGGAAATATTTTAAGGATATAAAGGTAGCGAGTTCTCTCATCATTAGTGAACAGGGTGGCTATATCATTTAATTTAGTAAGATGTGCCACAACGGTTTCAGATTCATAGCCATAAAAGGATCAGATTCAACCAAAGTAATTATATCAGGATCAACAGAGAATTCATAATCCTTACCAGTAACACAAATAGGAGAAGTAGCAAAAGCAGGGTCAGGTTTCATTCTAGCATTAAGAGATTGCTGCTTCTATTTAGCTAATAACTTCTTAAGATCATATCTATCTTTGCAAGCAAAAATAGCTTTAGCGATTTCTTCATCCATAACATAGCCCTCAGGCACAACAGGCAATTCATATTTATTAGGGGGAGAGTCTTCATCATCACTATCATCAATATTATCAGTTTCAATAATTTCATTCTCTCTAGCCCTAGCAAGTTGTTCATCAAGAAATTCACCAAGTGGCACAGTAGTATCAAGCATAGAAGTAGTTTCATCATAAGTATCGTGCATAGCAGAAGTGGCATCATCAATAACATGCGACATATCAGAATGAATAGCAGCAGGTTTAGGTGTCGCAAGCTTACTCAAAACAGAAGGTGAATCAAGTGCAGAGCTAGATGGCAGTTCCTTACCTCCCCTCGTAGTTGAGGGATAAATTTTTGTTTTTGCATCTTTCAAGTTCTTCATAGTGACCAGCAGATATAAATCCCAAGTGACTCAAAGAATAGAGCTATGCTCCCCGGCAACGGCGCCAGAAAATAATCTTGATAACCCACAAGTATAGGGGATCGCAACAGTTTTCGAGGGTAGAGTATTCAACCCAAATTTATTGATTCGACACAAGGGGAGCCAAAGAATATTCTCAAGTATTAGCAGTTGAGTTGTCAATTCAACCACACCTGGATAACTTAGTATCTGTAACAAAGTATTTAGTAGCAAAGTAGTATGGAAGTAACGGTAACAGTAGCAAAAGTAATATTTTTGGGTTTTGTAGTGATTGTAATAGTAGCAACGGAAAAATAAATAAGCGAAGAACAATATGTGAAAAGCTCGTAGGCATTGGATCAGTGATGGAGAATTATGCCGGATGCGGTTCATCATGTAACAATCATAACATAGGGTGACACAGAACTAGCTCCAATTCATCAATATAATGTAGGCATGTATTCTGAATATAGTCATACGTGCTTATGGAAAAGAACTTGCATGACATCTTTTGTCCTACCCTCCCGTGGCAGCGGGGTCCTAGTGGAAACTAAGGGATATTAAGGCCTCCTTTTAATAGAGTACCGGACCAAAGCATTAACACATAGTGAATACATGAACTCCTCAAACTATGGTCATCACCGGGAGTGGTCCCGATTATTGTCACTTCGGGGTTGCCGGATCATAACACATAGTAGGTGACTATAGACTTGCAAGATAGGATCAAGAACTCACATATATTCATGAAAACATAATAGGTTCAGATCTGAAATCAGGGCACTCGGGCCCTAGTGACAAGCATTAAGCATAGCAAAGTCATAGCAACATCAATCTCAGAACATAGTGGATACTAGGGATCAAACCCTAACAAAACTAACTCGATTACATGATAAATCTCATCCAACCCATCACCGTCCAGTAAGCCTACGATGGAATTATTCACGCACGGTGGTGAGCATCATGAAATTGGTGATGGAGGATGGTTGATGATGACGATAGCGATGAATCCCCCTCTCCAGAGCCCCGAACGGACGCTAGATCAGCCCTCTCGAGAGGTTTTAGGGCTTGGCGGCGGCTCCGTATCGTAAAACGCGATGAATCCTTCTCTCTGATTTTTTCTCCCCGAACACGAATATATGGAGTTGGAGTTGAGGTCGGTGGAGCGTCAGGGGCCCATGAGGCAGGGGGCGCGCCCAGGGGGGCAGGCGCGCCCCCACCCTCGTGGACAGGGTGTGGGCCCCCTGACGTGGATTCTTCTTCCAGTATTTTTAATATTTTCCAAAAATATGTTCCGTGGAGTTTCAGGTCATTCCGAGAACTTTTGTTTCTGCACATAAATAACACCATGGCAATTCTGCTGAAAACAACGTCAGTCCGGGTTATCTCCATTCAAATCATGCAAGTTAGAGTCCAAAACAAGAGCAAAAGTGTTTGGAAAAGTAGATACGACGGAGACGTATCAAGGCCATACCGACGCTCGAATTTGGCCGGGAAAAGAGGAAAACCAACATGTGGGGCACACCTATCGGGATGATGTGGCGCAGACTAGTCCAATGGAGGAGCTGGCCCATGACCTCCTCGCCACCGGCAACCGTTCATGTGGATCATGGGGGCCAGCAACGTGGGGCAGCTCGCGCACCGCCTCTGGACATGGCGATTGCAGTGAGCGACACGCTCATCGCTGCTGGACACACTCGGCTTCAGGGTGACGAGGGTGGCGCTGCCACTGTGGCACGACAGCAGATCAACACCCAGCTCGTCGAGGATGCATGGGGCGCCGAAGTGCGTGCGCACCGTGACGTGTCCGCGGAGTGTTCTAGCGCGGCCAACTGCATCCCCAGGACTTGAGACCATGCCGGGTCGTCTTTCAATGACATGTGGGATCGCATGTGAGGAAAGGGCATGTCCAACCACTACAAAAAATACACTTCTACGATGATACATGTTTGTCACAGTAGGTCACGTTTTCTGTCATGCATGTACATCCATGACGATTTTATGATAGAATCAAGATAGTCATACCTGTGCTATCATAGAAGTGTTCCATGACATTACGAAAATTGTCATCAGGGAAGTGTCCACTTCCATGACGATAAATGTCGCGTCATCGAAGTGCTTTCGTCAAGGGTAACCGACACATGGCATCCACCGTAACGAGTCACCGTTAAGCTACCGGGTCCGGTTTTGGATCCGATAGCCCGCTAACAGCCACGACCAATGGCAATTTTCCACATGTAAAATTCTCATTGGCCGACGGAACCACGTGTCAGCTCCGCATTGGCATAGATGTCACTCATTGATAACCCACAAGTATAGGGGATCGTTTGTAGCCTTCTTCGATAAATAAGAGTGTTGAACCCAACGAGGAGCTAAAGGCAGAACAAATATCCCCTCAAGTTCTATCGACCACCGATACAACTCTACGCACACTTGACGTTTGCTTTACCTAAAACAAGTATGAAACTATTTTGCAAGAATAAAACTACGAGTACTTTGCGATAATAAAACTACAAATAAATTGCAAGGTAATAAAATTGGATAGCTTTTGTCAACAAGAAAGTCATTTATCCCTAGGCAATCGATAACAAGGACGGTAATCATTCTTGTAATTTTATATGAGGGAGAGGCATGAGCTAACATACTTTCTCTACTTGGATCATATGCACTTATGATTGGACCCCTAGCAAGCATCCGCAACTACTAAAGATCATTAAGGTCGTGAAACCCAACCATAGCATTAAGTATCAAGTCCTCTTTACTCCCATATGCCATAACCCACTTATCCGCGTTTGGGCTGCTGTCATCCCCTGCAACACTGACGCGGCTAACCAACGGGCTATGGAGATGCCCATCAATTGATATCAATGCGAAGGTTAGGGTTTGCCATGCAACGAATGCACTAAGAGCTATAAGTGTATGAAAGCTCAATATGAAAACTAAGTGGGTGTCCATATAATCCTATAATGAAAAATTCCCACTAGTATATGAAAGTGAAAACATAGGATACTCTCAGTATGAAAAATATGGTGCTACTTTGAAGCACAAGTGTGGTAAAGGATACTAACAATGCCCCTTCTCTCTTTGTTTATTTTTTTTCTTTTTTCTTTTTTCTTTTTTTCTTTTTCTCCTTTTTCCCTTTTTTCTTTTTCTCTCATTGTCCGGAGTCTCATCCTGACTTGTGGGGGAATCATAGTCTCGGTCATCCTTTTTCTCTCTGGGACACTACTCTAAAAATGAATAATGATGATCATCACACTTCTATTTACTTATAGCTCAAAAGAAATAAAAATTACAACTCAATACCTATAACAAAATATGACTCTATATGAATGCCTCTAGCATGTACCAGGATGTGCAATGATCTAGCGTAACATGTATAAAAAATGATGAACGGTGGCTGAGCCACAACTACTATGTCAGCTATATGATCATGCAAAGCAATATGACAATGAATGCTCATGTCATCAAAACGGAAGCGGTGGAAGTTGCATGGCAATATATCTCGGAATGGCCATGGAAAAGCCATAATAGGTAGGCATGGTGGCTGTTTTGAGGAAGATATAATAAGGCTTATGTGTGATAGAGCGTATCATATCACGGGGTTTGGATACACCTGCGAAGTTTGAACCGACTCTCGAGGTGAGAAAGGGCAATGCACGGTACCGTAGAGGCTAGCAAATTGCGGAAATGTAAGAGTGCGTATAATCCATGGACTCACATTAGTCATAAAGAATGCATATACTTATTGCAAAAGTTTATTAGCCCTCGAAGCAAAGTACTACTACGCATGCCCCTAGGGGGATAGATTGGTAGGAAAAGACCATCGCTCGTCCCCGACTGCCACTCATAAGGAAGACAATCAACAATAAATCATGCTCCAACTTCATAGCATAACGAGAGACTATACGTGCATGCTTCGGGAATCACAAACCTCAACACCAATATTTTTACTAACCACAACCGTTTACTAGTACCTTCCACATATTCCATCTCTATATCGCAAAACAATTGCAAGGAATCAAACATATCATATTCAGTGATCCATAAGTTTTATGTAGGATTTTATGACTAACCATGCAATTGACCAATTCCTTTTGACTCTCTAAATAGGTATAAGTGGAGCACAAGAGTTTAATTCTTTCTACAAAAGACCATGCTCTAATAAATATAAGTGAAGCAAAAGAGCATTTTCAAATAATGGTTTTCTATGTGAAGAGAAACATGCAATCCAAACTTCAAATGATATAAGTGAAGCACACAAAGCATTCTATAAAGCCACACTCAAAAAATATAAGTGAAGTGCAATGAGCATTCTATAAATTAACCATGGACTATCTCATACCAGCATGGTGCATAAAAGAAAAATGAAGACTAAATGCAAGAGACGCTCCAAGATTTACACATATCAAATGAACGAAACGAAACCGAAAACATACCGATACTTGTTGAAGAAAGATGGGATGCCTTCCGGGGCATCCCCAAGCTTATCTGCTTGAGTCTCCTTGAATATTTACTTGGGGTGCCTTGGGCATCCCCAAGCTTGAGCTCTTGCCTCTCCTCCTTCTCCTCATATTGAGACCTCCTCGATCTTTGATCCCTTCATGCACACAAAACTCAATAGAAAGCTCGGTAAGATCCGTTAGTATAATAAAGCAAATCACTACTCTAAGTACTATTGCAAACAAATTCATATTTTGTTTTTGCATTGTATCTACTGTAATATAAATTTTTCATGGCTTATACCACAGATAGAATCGATAGTTTCGTCAAAACAAGCAAAACAATGCATCGAAAACAGAATCTGTCTTAAACAGGACAGTCTGTAGTAATCTGAACATTCACCATACTTCTGGTACTCCAAAAATTCTGAAAAATTATGACAAAATAAACAATTTGTATAGCAAGACTGTGCAAAAAGTTTTAGAAGCTTATGACGTTCCAGTAAAAAAATGTAAAATCGCGCGCTACAGCCATAGTTTCTGTTTTTGCACCGCACATACCAACAGGCAATCTAAACACCCTAAAGGAAAATCTTGGCACATTATTTTTATAATACAATGGAATTGTACAAGGGGATAATTAGTTTTGTTGAAAATTTTCTGTAATTCAAGATTCACAAAGTTTCCATGGGCATGAACAAAGTTCAAGGCATGCTCCCGCTTCCACGGTGCTCGTCTATCTCACTTTCACTTTTATTTTTGTAAAGTTTTAAGTTCCCCTCTATATTTTTTTGTTTTTAAACTTTATAAAAGAACTCAACAGAAAGAAATGACTCTCTAAAACTTCCGGTTGTCTCCCTGGTAGCGCTTTCTTTAAAGCCATTAAGCTAGTCATAAAGTGCTCAAGTAATGGACCCACTCGGATCCCAAGGTATATCAAAGCCAATTTTAATTAACAATGATTTGGAATTTAGTAGTGAGTGCAAAGCAACATATATCATGCAATGACGAAGTCTAACTCTCTTCTATGCATCGGCATGTCATAAAAGAACAATTCATGCACATCAAGTAAAGGCCAATACATAGCGTAAGTGGTTTCTTGCAATTTTATCGTGTTGGAAACATAAAGAGGTGGAGATATAGTTCCTCTCTCATAATAATTGCAAGTAGGAGCAGCAAGCACATGCATATTATACTCATCAAAATTATCATGTGTAGTGGTAGAACGCAACCCATCAATGTAATCCTTAATAAGTGCAAACTTCTCCAATATAGTGTAGTTTGGAGAATTCAAAAATATAATAGGACTATCATGTGTGGGTGCAATAGCAACAATGTCATTCTTAACATAAGGAAATATAGCAAGTTCATCTCTATAAGCATAATTCATATTGGTGTCATGGCCACAAGCATAGCAAGCATCATGTTCATCAAAAAGGGATATTTCAAACGAGTCAATGGGATCATAACAATTATCATAGGATTCATCCTTCGGTAAGCATGAAGGGAAATTAAATAATGTATGAGTTGAAGAGTTACTCTCATTAGAAGGTGGGCATGAGTGATCAGTCTGCTCTTCCTCCTTTTGTTCTTCACTCTCCTCATCATCTTTTTCATCCAATGAGCTCACAGTTTCATCAATTTCTTCTAGCAAAGACTCCTGCAAAATATTAGTCTCTTCTTGGACAGCGGAGATATTCTCAATAAATATATCAATATTGGAATTGTATTTGTAGTTATCATAGCAATATTTAAGGATAGCAAAATTTTTAGGTCGATAAACATCATCATCAAAAGCTTCATACTTTAAAAACAAAGATTCAATTTCATATGCACCCTTAAAAGCAACAAATTCTTCTATTCGTTCCACATCATAGTAACCATATATAACCTCTAGCATAAGAAGCCAAGGTTTCATTGTTATTAAATTCACATGAAAAGGGAAGGTGTGGGGCATTCATCCTAGAGCAACAAGTATAATCATATCTCAAGCATAGCTCCCGAGCATACCAATGCATCATATGAATTTGATCCCATAACAATTTCCCTTTATGAGTCAAGCGATAATCCCTAAAGTATTCACGTTGATCCAACGTTACTCCCATTATATAGTTGAATGGGGTTTTCTCAGGATTATCAAAGTAGTGCATGATATCTTTTACATAGCGAGCATCGAAGGTTTTAGGAGGTTCCCCATCTTCATGAGTAGCAAGTACCACAATTTTTTTTGGTGTTACGTGTTCCATATCCATAACTAAACATAGAGAACAACTTAGAACAGGAAATAAAAACTACTTAGTGATAAAGCAAACAAGCACACATGAGAATATTCACCCCACGCTATTGCTGCCCGACAACGACGCCAGAAAAAGGTCTTGATAACCCACAAGTATAGGGGATCGTTTGTAGCCTTCTTTGATAAATAAGAGTGTCGAACCCAATGAGGAGCCAAAGGCAGAAGAAATATTCCCTCAAGTTCTATCGACCATCGATACAACTCTACGCACACTTGACGTTTGCTTTACCTAAAACAGGTATGAAACTATTTTGCAAGAATGAAACTACGAGTAATTTGCGAGAATAAAACTACAAATAAATTGCAAGGTAATAAAAATGGATAGCTTTTGTCAACAAGAAAGTCATTTGTCCCTAGGCAATCGATAACAAGTACCGGTAATCATTCTTGTAATTTTATATGAGGGAGAGGCATGAGCTAACATACTTTCTCTACATGGATCATATGCACTTCTGATTGGACCCCTAGCAAGCATCCGCAACTACTAAAGATCATTATGGTCGTGAAACCCAACCATAGCATTAAGTATCAAGTCCTCTTTACTCCCATACGCCATAACCCACTTATCCGCGTTTGGGCTGCTGTCATCCCCTGCAACACTGACTATAAGCAAACCATTAACATATTGTAACACCCTACAGCAGGGTCCCCCCACGATTGCGCGAGACGGAGGGTGTTGGGGATATAACTACTGAGTATAAACCGCCCAGGAGGGGCCGAGTTATACCCGTAATGAGTTATCCATATTGACGGCTATGAAGACAAGGAGTATGGCGCTTTACTGTAGAGATCTAAAAGCCCAGGGCCCAAGGGCGGATTAGGGCCCATAGATATAAACCGCCATATGATGTGTAACTTGTGTTGTAAGATAGGAAAGGGTAGAAACCGAGCTGGACACGTTTATGAGCTGGCCGGGATTCTGTAAACCGCCGAGTGTCAACCTGTGTATATAAAGGGACGACCTGGCGGCGGTTCAAGGACAAAAAAACAACAACTCGAGAGCCAGGTCAAGCGGATTCGCTCCCTGGTCATCAAAACCCTAGCAATTCCATCACAACTGGATTAGGCTTTTACCTTCACCGCAAGGGGCCGAACCAGTATAAACTCCTTGCGTCCTTTGTCCCGCTTTAACCCCTTTAAGCTAACTACGTTGTGATGCTCCACGACTAAGTCCTCACACTAGGACATCTGCCGTGACAAAACCACGACAGTTGGTGCCCACCATGGGGCTATCGCACGATGGTTTCAAGTTCTTAGAGGGCAGCTTCGAAGGGCTCAGGGGATACGCGGTGGGCCGGATGACCAAGAGTCGTCACGGCAACCTCTACATCGACGATGCAAGCTGGGGCCCCGAGGCCGGCTCAATTGAGTACGGGTACCGGGTCCCCTTTGGTGGTATTCATGTCTTCATTGGCAGGATTGGCGAACCGGGCCCTGAGCCGGACATCTGCACCAACATCGTCGAAATGGCTCAGCGTGCGAGACCCGCCCGGGTTCAGCCCGCCATGAAGCGTGCCTTCGTGGGAGTCGTCCACGGAGCGGAATCTGAGGATAGATCGGTATCTGGTGGTGAGACCGTCGTTTACTCTGATGACGAGTCATCTACCGGAGAGACCAAGTCATTGTATCAACTGCAAGATGGCCGGTTTGGGGGCTGTTCTGATGGCGACAGTATTCCGGACCCCCTCGATCCGCCAAGCCGAGTTGCGATCTTCATGGCCGGTACACAGTCAGTGCAACACTCTTCGACCGCAGCAGCAATGATCTCCAGTTCAGCGGCGGCGACAGCAGCTGGGGCAGGAGGCCCTGCGCAACCGCCGGCTCAGGTTTTGTCCGATTTATTCGACACTTTGGCAACACTGCTGGCAGCTGAAGTTAACCCGGCGGATCAGGACCGGCATAACGCAGAAGTTGCGAAGGTGAAGGATCAGATAGCTCAAGCCAAGTTAGACCTGGCAGCTGAAAACACCAGGATGGCTGCAGAGCGGGCCGAGTTGGATGCACAGGCTTATCGGCTTATGTTGGATCAAAACACGTCAAATGATGTAATGAGGAGAAGGTACCGGTCTCACCTGCCTCCGGTTTATGAGGCAAGGAATCTCTTTAACACGCCAGGAGCAGGAACCAGCAACCAGTCAGTGGTAAACCGGGTAGAAGCACCTGGAACGGGGGCGCCGGTTCAGCCGCGCAGAATGGATCCGCCTCGTCAGAATGTCCCATCGCAGCACGTGTCAACGCCTCCGGGTCTTAGTCCAACCCTTTGGATAACATAGTTGCCGCCGCTTCACGATTGGCGGCCCTCCCAGTCGAAGGCGAGTCCCCCGTGGTGGTTGAGACGCGACGGGCTAGGGAGCTCCTTCAGGCAGCTTTGACTCAGCAGCAGGCTTATTCATACAGCCGCGAGAGGATTCATTCCACCCCCGCCCAAGCCGGAGTTACAGCAGGCATATTGATGAACCGGCCGTGTGAATCAGTGCGCGGAACCGTGACCCGCCTCGAGGGTATAACCCGGCGGGCGGTGGTGCTAATGCTCAGGACATGGTGGATCAGGGTAGAGCACGTTGAGAAGCCGAGTTAGCGACGCAGTACGCGGCCCGTCAGCTTACTCCGGTTCGTCCAACAACTTCGGTGGAACCAGGAGTTACCTCCAGTTCTTTGGGGGTGCCGTGTCTCACCCCGGCTCTACGTAATGTACGACTGCCCAAGGATTTCAAGGGTCCTCGTAAAGTGCCTAATTACACTGCCGACTTACCCCCGAGTCATGGGTCGAAAGCTATGAGATGGCGATGGAGATGTTGGATGTGGATGATGCGGCATGTGCTAAATACTTCACCATGATGTTGGAAGGAACAGCTCGCACTAGGCTGAAAAGTTTGCCAGCTAACTCCATTGGGTCATGGGCCGAGTTAAAGGCCCGGTTTATCCAGAATTTCAAGGACACGTGCAAGCAGCCCATGTCAATTGTGGACTTAGCCGCCTGTGTCCAAGAAGAAGGTGAATTGACAACCCATTGGGTGCGCCGGGTTTCAGAAATCTTGCATTCATCGGACTGCATCAATGCCGATACAACAGTCTTAACGTTGGAGGACAATTGTCGGTTCACGCCTCTGAAGCTGAAGTTGGGACGACTCAAGCGTCACTACAATGACATGGGAACGCTTATGGAAACTCTGGTTAAGTATGCCGACTCTGATAGTACCAAGGACCCCGAGTCTGACGATGAAAAGCCGGGAAAGGGAAAGAAGAGCGGCAGCACCAAAGGGCAGCAGCATAACCCGGCGGGCCATGGAAACAACGGTAAGCGTAAAGCGGATAACATTTTAGATTTTGTGGCTAACACCAACTCGCAGAATAATGGTCAGCGTCGTAAGGGTAAACCGCCCCCGCGGAGTGGAGGATCAGGTGTCAATCTTGAGCGCCTGTTAAACCAGCCTTGCCCAAGGCACGGGATGCGAGAAAGGCCAGCTACGCACCTTTGGAAGGATTGTTTTATTATGCGGGAGTTTAAAAACTCAAATCTTTTCCAATATGATCATGGACCGTCCGACGGTTCAGGACCCGGGTCTCACGGGCCGGGTTATGGTGGAGGCAGTTCTGGCTCAGGATTTCAAGGTAGTCAAGGCGGACATGGCAATCAAGGCAGTCAGAGCAACCAGGGTGGTTATAATCATCAGGGGAGTCAGCAGCAGCAACAGTCGGGTTACTAGAGCAACCCGAAGCAGTTGAATAGTGGGCAACATCATGGCTTCACCACTAGTCTGTGCAAGCGCGATCAGAAGCTTCATAAGAGGGCAGTGAACTCCATTGAACCGGCAGTGCCCCGTTACTTGCGCTGGTCTGAACAGCCCATTGTGTGGAGTCGGGAGGATCATCCGCCCCGGGTTGATAATCCGGGTCATCTGGCATTGGTGGTGGCGCCTCAGGTTAGGGGGTATAAGTTCACTAAGGTGCTCATGGATGGAGGGAGCAGTATCAATATCCTTTATTATGAAACCTTCCGTCGCATGGGGTTGACAGATAAGAATCTTAAACCGTCGAACACTATTTTCCATGGTGTGGTGCCGGGTAAATCGGCGTATCCTGTTGGCAAGATTGCTCTGGAGGTTGCGTTTGGAGATGATCATGATTTGAGATCAGAGACATTGACTTTTGAAGTGGTGAAAATCAAGAGCCCTTATCATGCCCTGTTTGGGCGGCCGGCTTATGCTAAGTTCATGGCAAGCCCCTGTTATGTTTATCTGCAGCTCAAGATGCCGGGTCATAAGGGGACCATCATGGTACATGGGAGCCGTAAGATAGCTTTGGAATGTGAAGAAGGTGATGCGGCCTTTGCTGAGCCGGTTTGTGCAACAGAGGAGTTGAAGTTCTACAAGGACAATGTTGATCCGGCGGATATGACTTCTTTGAAAAATCCAACTACAGAGCATGATCCGGCCTTGAAGTTTAAATCGGCTGATGAGACTAAGCTGGTTGACTTTGTTCCTGGCGATTCATCCAAGCAGTTTAGCATCAGCGCTAACCTGGATCCAAAATAGGAAAGCACGCTCATCGAGTTCATCCGTGAGAACCGGGACATCTTTGCATGGAAACCTTGTGACATGCTAGGTGTACCGAGGGAACTCGCTGAGCACACTCTTAATATCGATCCCAAGTTTAAACCGGTCAAGCAGTTTCTCCGCCGCTTCAATGAAGAAAGGCGCAAGGCCATTGGTGAGGAGGTAGCCCGGCTCTTGGCAGCAGGGTTTATTCTGGAGGTTTTTCACCCTGAGTGGTTGGCTAACCCGGTGCTAGTACTTAAGAAGAACGACACTTGGCGTATGTGTGTGGACTACACAGATTTGAACAAGGCTTGTCCAGCTGATCCTTTTGCTCTCCCTCGTATTGATCAAATCATTGATGCTACGGCGGGTTGTGAGCGTTTGAGCTTTCTGGACGCTTATTTAGGTTGTCATCAGATTAAGATGGCAGCTAAGGACCAGGAGAAGACAACTTTTATAACTCCCTTTGGAGCCTTCTGCTATGTATCTATGCTTTTTGGGCTCAAGAGTGCCCTGGCAACTTACCAGCGCTGTGTGCTGAATTGTCTTCATAATCAGATCGGGCGCAATGTTCATGCTTATGTGGATGATTGTGATGCCCGGGTAATTAGGCTACAGTAATCCCACGTTAATGATGCTACGTCACCACGGTTACTGTTGTTAATCTCGTGTTAGTTCAAAATCGATTCGAAATTCAAACTTAAAATAAAGTCAAACGGTAAAGATTTTCAAATATTAAAACTAAAATGTTGGGGTGTTGCCAAATAATGCATAGGTAATTATTGTGGAGAAACCACACTTTTATAAAATGTTTAAAGGCTCTAAAGTAATTAAAACAGCAACTATGACAATTAATTAAATGCCTTTTAAAAATAATAATAATGCAAACTATTTTAATTAGGTGTTAAACTTTTTGGGGCAGTAGAATAAATTATAACATTAATTTAGGAGTTGTATTTATATTTTATAAAACAGGAATTAAAAGAATAAAATAGAAAAGAAAATAGATAAAGAAAAGAAAACAGAAAACAAAGCTAAAAAAAGAGAAAGCAAAACCCCCCACTGGGCTCCGGCCCAGCAGACCACAGGCCCAACTGGGCCAACCCATCAGGCCCAGCCGGCCACTTCCCCCCACTTCCCCTTAACCCTGGACGCCAAAACCCTACCCACCCCACCGACACCCCACGTTCCCCACTCCTCGCACCCACTCCCCCCGCTGGATCTGGATCGGGGCGCGATGCCCCGACCCCACCGCCCGACGCCGCACCACTGCCGACGCCGCCCCGCCGCTCGACGCCTGGAACCGAACCACCCCGCCGCCCCGGTCGCTGGATCCTCGCCGCCCGGAGCTCGACGCGCCTCCGCCTTCGACGGACTGCCTCCTCTTCGTCACCGTCGCCCCCGACGTCGCTGCCTCGTCCCGCCACCACCTCGCGGACGCCACATCGTCGCCGGACTGCTCCCCGTCTCCGCCGCTCGTCCCCATCCTCCTCCCCAACGAGCGCCATCGACCCTCGCTGCCCGATCTCCTGCAACGTAGGGTGAGGAACCCCCCTCCGTCTCTCCTCTATCGCACGCCGACCACCGCGCCTCCCTGCTCCGCCGTGGCCGCCCCGGGGCTCCGCCCCTCGCGTTCGCCGTGCGCTTCCGCCTGAGCCCCGTGTTCGCCCTGCTCACCGCTGGCAGCGCCCATCCGCCGTTTGCCCCGCGCCGGCGACCGTTCTCGCCGGCCCCTGCCAACTGGCCAACGCCGGCCGCCCCTGATTTGGCCGCTGCCGCGCCCTTGGGCATGCGCCCAAGCGGGCAAGTGCCCGGCGCCCGTTACGCCCGCCCGCTATGGCCCCAGTGCCACTGAACGACGGGGCCCACAGCCTCCCTGTTAAAAATGAATAAATGAATAATAACAAAAAAGAATTAAAATAATAATAATAATAAATGAATAAATATATATAATAAATAAATAATTAATAAATAAAAAATATTAATTAACTTAAATTAATTAATTAATTAAGTTAATTAATCCTAATTAATTAATCTAATTAACATGTTAGTTTAATTAAACAGTAATTAGTTTAACTAAACCCTAATTAACCTAATAGAGTATGACACGTGGGTCCCACTGGACCCACGCGTCAGTTTGACCCAGTCAACCCCTGTTGACTGCTGACGTCAGCATGACATCATGCTGATGTCATAAATCCAATTTTGAATTAAATTAAATAATTAATTAAATTCCAGAAATTAATAAAATCTTTAGAAAATCATATCTTTTAATCCGTAACTCGGATTAAATTATTTTCAACATGAAAGTTGCTCAGGACGACGAGACGAATCCGGATACGCAGCCCGTTCATTCACCACACGTCCCTAGCATAGTGAACCTGCAACATTTCACCTCCGGTCCATTTGTCCGAGAACGCGAAACATCGGGAATACTTTCCCAGATGTTCCCCCCTCCGCCGGTACCACCTACTGCCGCGTTAGGACACACCTAGCACCGCTCATTGTCATGTCAAGCATCGTCATGCTTATGTTTGCATTGTATTTACTGTTTCTTCCCCCTTCTCTCCGGTAGACTACGAGACCGACGCTGCTGCTGCCCAGTTCGACTACGGAGTTGACGACCCCTCCTACTTGCCAGAGCAATCAGGCAAGCCCCCCGATCACCAAATATCGCGTATTCTTCTCTCTACTGCTTGCATTAGAGTAGTGTAGCATGTTACTGCTTTCCTTTAATCCTATCCTGATGCATAGCCTGTCATTGTTGCTACAGTTGTTACCCTTACCTGCTATCCTACTGCTTAGTATAGGATGCTAGTGTTCCATCAGTGGCCGTACACTCTTGTCCGTCTGCCATGCTATACTACTGGGCCGTGATCACTTTGGAAGGTGACCACGGGTATATACTATATACTTTATATACATGACACATGTGGTGACTAAAGTCGGGTCGGCTCATTGAGTACCCGCAAGTGATTCTGATGAGGGGGCTGAAAGGACAGGTGGCTCCATCCCGGTAGAGGTGGGCCTGGGTTCCTGACGGCCCCCGACTGTTACTTTATGGCGGAGCGACATGGCAGGTTGAGACCACCTAGGAGAGAGGTGGGCCTGGCCCTGGTCGGCGTTCGCGGATACTTAACATGCTTAACGAGATCTTGGTATTTGATCTGAGTCTGGCCATTTGGTCTATACGCACTAACCAACTACGCGGGAACAGTTATGGGCACTCGACGTCGTGGTATCAGCCGAAGCTCTTCTTGACGTCAGCGACGGAGCGGCGCGCGCCGGATTTGACTGGAACGCCTGCTAGGCTAGGTCTGCTTCCGCCCGCGTACGCAACGTGTAGGTGTGCAATGGGCGATGGGCCCAGACCCCTGCGCGCATAGGATTTAGACCGGCGTGTTGACCTCTCTGTTGAGCCTAGGTGGGGCTGCGACGTGTTGATCTTCCGAGGCCGGGCATGACCCAGGAAAGTGTGTGCGGCCAAATGGGATCGAGCGTGTTGGGTTATGTGGTGCACCCCTGCAGGGAAGTTTATCTATTCGAATAGCCGTGTCCCTCGGTAAAAGGACGACCCGGAGTTGTACCTTGACCTTATGACAACTAGAACTGGATACTTAATAAAACACACCCTTCCAAGTGCCAGATATAACCCCGTGATCGCTCTCTAACAGGGTGACGAGGAGGGGATCGCCGGGTAGGATTATGCTATACGATGCTACTTGGAGGACTTCAATCTACTCTCTTCTACATGCTGCAAGATGGAGGCTGCCAGAAGCGTAGTCTTCGACAGGATTAGCTATCCCCCTCTTATTCTGGCATTCTGCAGTTCAGTCCACCGATATGACCCTTTACACATATACCCATGCATATGTAGTGTAGCTCCTTGCTTGCGAGTACTTTGGATGAGTACTCACGGTTGCTTTTCTCCCTCTTTTCCCCTTTTTATACCTGATTGTCGCAAACAGATGCTGGAGTCCAGGAGCTAGAGATCGCGAGGATGATTTTACGTGGAGTTCGGCTTCGAGGAGTAGTTAGGAGGATCCCAGGCAGGAGGCCTTGCCTTTTCGATCGTTGCTACTTTTGTGCTAGTCTTCTTAATGCAAACTTGTTTAACTTATGTCTGTACTCAGATATTGTTGCTTTCGCTGACTCGTCTATGATCGAGCACTTGTATTCGAGCCCTCGAGGCCCCTGGCTTGTATTATGATGCTTGTATGACTTACTTATGTTGTAGAGTTGTGTTGTGATATCTTCCCGTGACTCCCTGATCTTGATCGTACACATTTGCGTGCATGATTAGTGTACGGTCAAATCGGGGGCGTCACAAGTTGGTATCAGAGCCAACTGCCTGTAGGAATCCCCCTTCCACACTCCTTGGCCGAAGTCGAGTCTACTCATTACAAAACTTTTACTAACTTGGCTGTGTGCCTTACGGGCCCACGTCGCCATTGGGTGGTATTAGGATCTTTTACTCCTTGTCTATACTCTGGGACTCTAATCTCTCTTCTATTCGGGTTAAATGAATTTTGCTAAATCTAACATTAGGATCTCGTTATCACTTTCACCCGGAGAGCCCCTTTACTGATGATCGTCTGCTGCACGTGAAGACCCTGAAGATACTCTCCGCTGTTAACCCGAGAACTTGTGTTCATCGCGTTTGCAATTCCCATTCCACCGTCAACCCTTATGGATAACTACTTGCAGTTGTTATTCTTACATTCATCCCCAGTTGGTCTTGTTATTACAAGATACCCCAAAATACTCGTCGTTGTTTCGATAATCCTTTGAGCTTACTGCCTTGATGTTCTTTGTCACCTGAATACCCTTACGGATAATTCTCGCACTTATCGAGTATCCGCTCATCCCCCAGTTGTTCATGTGTTTCACAATGGTCTTCGAAATACTATTCATTCCTCCAAAAATCCTTAGTAGCTTATTGCTCTACAATACTTGTCTGCTTGCATGATGGAGGCTTTCCATATGTCTGGCAATATTCGTTAGTATCCTTAGGCACTGTCATTTTGATCCTTTTGAATGAACATGAGTGCGAATGCACGCAATCATTAGTTGATCCTTTTAAATTATCTTTCCGGCTCAGACGTCATTTTAAACATGAGCTGGTTCTCAACCAATCCAATTGCCGTCGATTGTACCCCTAAGGCTATTCAACTTATCCATCCCTAATCAGAACATTGCTTCTGATCCCTTGATATGAAAATCACAATTCCTTTGCATTTGAGCTCTAGATTAGTCAGTTGTTTCTATAATCCAATGCATTTGCATTGTTACTTCCTCTGGTTGTGTGCCGATACTCACATCCGCTCCGTTGTGGATCGCCTGATCCATTGTTGGATTGTTATCCGACAGTGTCCTTCATATTCAATCACCTTGTGAGTTCTTCCCCTGATACATAGTGCCGTTGGTTAATTGTATCCTCTGCTTGGCCAACCGTGCTCTACTTTCAAGCTTGTGTATTTACTTTTGAGACTTGTGGTATATGTTACTAAGATGCCCGATGGGTTGAACCTATGCCTTCCCCTAATCCGTGAGAACCCGAAAGTTTTCACAAGACATACTCTTCCGGTGTTCTACCAGATAAAATTCCAACACTACAGTGATATCAAAGCGAGAGGTGAA
Organism: Triticum aestivum; assembly: GCF_018294505.1. Taxonomy (NCBI): domain Eukaryota; kingdom Viridiplantae; phylum Streptophyta; class Magnoliopsida; order Poales; family Poaceae; genus Triticum; species Triticum aestivum. The sequence goes on along the minus strand of NC_057802.1, from coordinate 531,586,264 downwards.
TGAAATTATATGCATTAAAGAAGTGGGAGTCGACCTTGAACTTTGTGTTCATGCCCATGAAAATGATGTAGACCGTCTCGGAAGCTTCTTGCCAAATGATTATCGAGCTGTATGATTATTTCAGTATTCTTGAAATTGATTCCTTGCAGTTATGATTCCGACCATGCTGTCCTGAACTAATATATCTTATGGGAATCCATTCCAGTGCCTCGTCTATTTTTGGCAATGTTGAAGTATCTATTGTCATAAGTCAATGGCCCAGTTCTACTTCTATCATGATTCTACCTTCGAGTATTACCCCCTGGTATATCGAAGATGTCTTGCCATGGCACCACATCTTACTAACTTTGTTGAGGTAATGTCTTTCCCTGTCGTAATCACTCTACGGGTTCTGGGTTGTGGTCAACCGAGGACACCGGCTAGTGAAATTATTCCCCACTACAAATCAAATACCCCTAGTATTTTTACTGGGAAATTCTAAACCCAATCTGGTCATTCCTAGACTATCGGCTGCATCCTAGTCTTGCTATCTTTAACTGTGCTACCTCGTCCTTCTCTGGTGCACGAATTCTTCAGTGTGTGAGCACGACTTACGTCGAGCTTTCAACATCATGTTGCTTGTCTTGAAAGGCAACCTTGGTTCCGAGCTTGCATCTTATATATTGATCCTATAACTTGCCACTTCGTCATTTCCTTGCTTGTTGCCGTTGTTGTTTGGTTGCATCCTCTTGAAACCTCCCGACAAATGTGTCGGATCACCTTCAACACTTTGACTTCTTTCGAGATGTCAACTGTGATCATGATGAGAAATACCCTCCTTGCCCTCGATGATTTTTATTATCATCGACAACACCCTTGACTTCCTTTCATCGCGAACTTGTCCACATTATGAATACAACTTGCTCTCCAGCTAGTGTTGTGTTCTGCCTTGAAGTATTACTGTCTTTTATGTCGGGAATGTTGTGGGGATTGCTCCACCTCTTAGAAATTCTCGGTATGATGATACTTCTCACCATCACCATCCTTCCTTGGTTCCCGTGTTGTTTTAACCGGGATACCAATATGCTAACGATATTGCTTGAGTTCTGTACTTCTAGCAACCCTATTGCTTTGAAGTTAACGATCGACGGTCCGTTCTTAGACTGTTGGTTATTGAATCGTCACTCTAACATTGATCTTGCTGCCTAAGGTCATATTTCGGGCACTCCTTTCAACTAATGATTGATGGTGTAGGTTTTCCTCGAGCATACAACATTGTATCATTTAATTGACAAGTGTCATCTTCATGTTCACATTATTGTGGAAATCCATCCGTTTGGAATTCTCGATGAATTGTCGTTGAGCCCATCAGCCACCTTCTCATCCCCTCCTTGGTTTAATGATGAACTATTGTTTCAGGAACCTGCTCCCATAGTTCATTTCCCGAGAATCTTGCAATGTCATTTCATCGATTTGTGTTGCACCTTTTTCTTCTTGGACATCCTGAGTCTGAGGTACCATGACACCAATCGGATCTGAATCTCGGTCAGATATGATGGTTGGGACAACTCTCCATGAGCTATGATGTTGGTCCTTGGATGACCCGGTAATATGATGTCATGCCTAGCACCCCCTGGCTGGAGGACCTATCATTATATTTTTCTTCTGCAAGGATAACCATTCTTCCTGGAGGAAATTGTAAGACTTATTTTATAAGTTGTTCCTGATGGATCTTTTGTGTATCCAAAGTGCGACCTTTGCTTGAAGACCCTGCCAATGCTATCTCGAAGCATGTCTCTGGTACTCCAATTTTCGACAAGAACATTTGAAGCCCAATGCTAAATGTTTTCTTGCTCAATTATCCAAAAACCGTTGTATGGGTAATGTCATGAAAATTCTCTCCCATACCCAAAGAGTTTTCTACTTTATATCCTGTCATGGATATCATGCTCTGCTTGTCCTTGGGAAGGATATACCCTTGAAATATGTGTTTAAACACATTTTCCTTTCCATTGTTCTATTTAATCTGATAATAGTATTTTCCTTTCCATTGGTTGGTTTAACGTTTCTTGTGATCTATATGATCTAAGCAGTAATATTCTCCGGCTTATGCAAACACCTCGGTGTACAACTCTATCAGTAAGACCCTGTTACTATTGTTGATGACATTCCGGTAACCCCCGATGGACGAGAACTTTACCTATTGGTCCGCCTCGTTCAACGAGCAGGAAAATGGTTCTCTTCGTCCCTCGCCCTTGGTACCGATGTTGTTGCCGACATAAATGACAGGCTATCCTCTGACATGCCTTGCGTACATGATCGTGCAAGACATCACCATCCTTCCTACTTTTAATCCACATGGTGGACCCATAACCCACAGTTCCACAGGATTGAAACCTGACTCTCCTGTACACCCCCGGTTTCCAAAGTTATTCCTCGCGCTTGACTTCTTATGTAACTCACGGGCCACCTGCAAGTGATCTATTCGGGTATCAGACGCAATACTTATTCTCGTTGCTCTGAACCCCTTTCACCTTCGGATAGGCATCGAACGCTTGCCTATCGGTTTGAAACTTCTCATGGTACCTTCTTACTTTGCTCTCGACATCTTCTTAGGTTTCAATTCGAGAGATACTTATGCTTCTTCCCCTGGGTTAACCGCTTGATGCTCGATCTTGTTAGAATCCGTCCTTATAGGGTTTTCCCTTCTCACCCTTTCGTAAGTACGGTGAAGATCCTGAAGGAAGGACGACAAACTTCATCATGATGACCTGAAGCAGAGGACTGAAGACATCAATGTAATGGATCGACCTCTTCGAGAAGAGCAACTATGACCGAGAAGAATCGTTAGAATTTCGTAACCAGATCCCTTCCCCCTTATAACCGCTCCTAAATCTAGGGACGAGATTTCTTGTAGTGGAGGAGAATTGTGACGCCCGGGTAATTAGGCTACAGTAATCCCACGTTAATGATGCCACGTCACCACGGTTACTGTTGTTAATCTCGTGTTAGTTCAAAATCGATTCGAAATTCAAACTTAAAATAAAGTCAAACGGTAAAGATTTTCAAATATTAAAACTAAAATGTTGGGGTGTTGCCAAATAATGCATAGGTAATTATTGTGGAGAAACCACACTTTTATAAAATGTTTAAAGGCTCTAAAGTAATTAAAACAGCAACTATGACAATTAATTAAATGCCTTTTAAAAATAATAATAATGCAAACTATTTTAATTAGGTGTCAAACTTTTTGGGGCAGTAGAATAAATTATAACATTAATTTAGGAGTTGTATTTATATTTTATAAAACAGGAATTAAAAGAATAAAATAGAAAAGATAATAGATAAAGAAAAGAAAACAGAAAAAAGCTAAAAAAAGAGAAAGCAAACCCCCCCACTGGGCTTCGGCCAAGCAGATCATAGGCCCAACTGGGCCAGCCCATCAGGCCCAGCCGGCCACTCCCCCCCCACTTCCCCTTAACCCTGGACCCCGAAACCCTACCCACCCCACCGACACCCCACGTTCCCCACTCCTCGCACCCACTCCCCCCCGCCGGATCTGGATCGGGGCGCGATGCCCCGACCCCACCGCCCGACGCCGCACCACTGCCGACGCCGCCCCGCCGCTCCACGCCTGGAACCGAACCACCTCGCAGCCCCGGTCGCTGGATCCTCGCCGCCCGGAGCTCGATGCGCCTCCGCCTTCGACGGACTGCCTCCTCTTCGTCACCGTCGCCCCCGACGTCGCTGCCTCGTCCCGCCACCACCTCGCGGATGCCACATCGTCGCCGGACCGCTCCCCGTCTCCGCCGCTAGTCCCCATCCTCCTCCCCAACGAGCGCCATCGACCCTCGCCGCCCGATCTCCTGCAATGTAGGGTGAGGAACCCCCTCCGTCTCTCCTCTATCGCACGCCGACCACCGCGCCTCCCTGCTCCGCCGTGGCCGCCCCGGGGCTCCGCCCCTCGCGTTCGCCGTGCGCTCCGCCTGCGCCCCGTGTTCGCCCTGCTCACCGCTGGCAGCGCCCATCCGCCGTTTGCCCCGCGCCGGCGACCGTTCTCGCCGGCCCCTGCCAACCGGCCAACGCCGGCCGCCCCTGATTTGGCCGCTGCCGCGCCCTTGGGCATGCGCCCAAGCGGGCAAGTGCCCGGCGCCCGTTACGCCCGCCCGCGATGGCCCCAGTGCCACTGAACGACGGGGCCCACAGCCCCCCTGTTAAAAATAAATAAATGAATAATAACAAAAAAAGAATTAAAATAATAATAATAATAAATGAATAAATATATATAATAAATAAATAATTAATAAATAAAATAATTAATTAATTAATTAACTAAATTAATTAAGTTAATTAATCCTAATTAATTAATCTAATTAACATGTTAGTTTAATTAAGAAGTAATTAGTTTAACTAAACCCTAATTAACCTAACAGAGTATGACACGTGGGTCCCACTGGACCCACGCGTCAGTTTGACCCAGTCAACCCCTATTGACTGCTGACGTCAGCATGACATCATGCTGATGTCGTAAATCCAATTTTGAATTAAATTAAATAATTAATTAAATTCCAGAAATTAATAAAATCTTTAGAAAATCATATCTTTTAATCCGTAACTCGGATTAAATTATTTTCAACATGAAAGTTGCTCAGGACGACGAGACGAATCCGGATACGCAGCCCGTTCGTTCACCACACGTCCCTAGCATAGTGAACCTGCAACATTTCACCTCCGGTCCATCTGTCCGAGAACGCGAAACATCGGGAATACTTTCCCGGATGTTCCCCCCCTCCGCCGGTACCACCTACTGCCGCGATAGGACACACCTAGCACCGCTCATTGTCATGTCACGCATCATCATGCTTATGTTTGCATTGTATTTACTGTTTCTTCCCCCTTCTCTCCGGTAGACTACGAGACCGACGCTGCTGCTGCCTAGTTTGACTACGGAGTTGACGACCCCTCCTACTTGCCAGAGCAATCAGGCAAGCCCCCCCCTCGATCACCAGATATCGCCTATTCTTCTCTATACTGCTTGCATTAGAGTAGTGTAGCATGTTACTGCTTTCCGTTAATCCTATCCTGATGCATAGCCTGTCAATGTTGCTACAGTTGTTACCCTTACCTGCTATCCTACTGCTTAGTATAGGATGCTAGTGTTCCATCAGTGGCCCTACACTCTTGTCCGTCTGCCATGCTATATTATTGGGCCGTGATCACTTCGCAAGGTGATCACGGGTATATACTATATACTTTATATACATGACACATGTGGTGACTAAAGTCGGGTCGGCTCGTTGAGTACCCGCAAGTGATTCTGATGAGGGGGCTGAAAGGACAGGTGGCTCCATCCCGGTAGAGGTGGGCCTGGGTGCCTGACGGCCCCCGACTGTTACTTTATGGAGGAGCGACATGGCAGGTTGAGACCACCTAGGAGAGAGGTGGGCCTGGCCCTGGTCGGCGTTCGCGGATACTTAACACGCTTAACGAGATCTTGGTATTTGATCTGAGTCTGGCCATTTGGTCTATACGCACTAACCAACTACGCGGGAACAGTTATGGGCACTCGACATCGTGGTATCAGCCGAAGCTCTTCTTGACGTCAGCGACGGAGCGGCGCGCGCCAGATTGGACTGGAACGCCTGCTAGGCTAGGTCTGCTTCCGGCCGCGTACGCAACGTGCAGGTGTGCAATGGGCGATGGGCCCAGACCCCTGCGCGCATAGGATTTAGACCGGCGTGTTGACCTCTCTGTTGAGCCAAGGTGGGGCTGCGTCGTGTTGATCTTCCGCGGCCGGGCATGACCCAGAAAAGTGTGTCCGGCCAAATGGGATCGAGCGTGTTGGGTTATGTGGTGCACCCCTGCAGGGAAGTTTATCTATTCGAATAGCCGTGTCCCTCGGTAAAAGGACGACCCGGAGTTGTACCTTGACCTTATGACAACTAGAACTGGATACTTAATAAAACACACCCTTCCAAGTGCCAGATATAACCCGGTGATCGCTCTCTAACAGGGCGACGCGGAGGGGATCGCCGGGTAGGATTATGCTATACGATGCTACTTGGAGGACTTCAATCTACTCTCTTCTACATGCTGCAAGATGGAGGCTGCCAGAAGCGTAGTCTTCGACAGGATTAGCTATCCCCCACTTATTCTGGCATTCTGCAGTTCAGTCCACCGATATGACCCTTTACACATATACCCATGCATATGTAGTGTAGCTCCTTGCTTGCGAGTACTTTGGATGAGTACTCACGGTTGCTTTTCTCCCTCTTTTCCCCTTTCTATACCTGATTGTCGCAAACAGATGCTGGAGTCCAGGAGCTAGAGATCGCGAGGATGATTTTACGTGGAGTTCGGCTTCGAGGAGTAGTTAGGAGGATCCCAGGCAGGAGGCCTTGCCTTTTCGATCGTTGCTACTTTTGTGCTAGTCTTCTTAATGCAAACTTGTTTAACTTATGTCTCTACTCAGATATTGTTGCTTTCGCTGACTCGTCTATGATCGAGCACTTGTATTCGAGCCCTCGAGGCCCCTGGCTTGTATTATGATGCTTGTATGGCTTACTTATGTTGTAGAGTTGTGTTGTGATATCTTCCCGTGAGTCCCTGATCTTGATCGTACACATTTGCGTGCATGATTAGTGTACGGTCAAATCGGGGGCGTCACAATGATATTGTGGTGAAGTCCAGAAAAGAGGAGACATTGATAGATGATTTCAAGAAAACATTTGATAATCTCTGGGTTTATAAGATGATGCTTAATCCTGCCAAGTTTATCTTTGGTGTACCGGCAGGCAAGCTCTTGGGTTTTCTGGTGTCTAACAGGGGCATTGAAGCTAATGTGGAAAAGATCAAAGCTATTACGTCTCTGGCTAAACCGGCGTGTATCAACGATGTTCAACGTCTGGCGGGTCGTATTGCAGCACTGAGCCGGTTTATCAGCCGGTTAGGAGAGAAAACTATCCCTCTGTATCAGATGATGAAGAAGACAGATAATTTTGTCTGGAGTGATGCTGCTAATGCGGCGTTTGAGGATTTGAAGAAGCAGTTAGCCGAGCCACCAGTCCTTGCTGCTCCGGTTGATAAAGAGCCGCTGTTGTTATATGTGGCTGTTAATGCTCGGGCTGTTAGTGTGGCCATTGTAGTGGAACGCAAGGAGGCTGGAAAGGAGTATCCGGTTCAACGGCCGGCTTATTATATCAGTGAGGTGCTTATTGAGTCCAAGCAGAGGTACCCACATTGGCAGAAACTGGTGTATGGAGTTTTTATGGCGAGCCAGAAGCTTAAGCGGTATTTTCAGGGTCATCCCATCACTGTGGTCAGTTCTGCCCCTTTAGGAGATATAATCGAAAACAGGGAAGCAACTGGCCGGGTTGCCAAGTGGGCCATTGAGCCTGGACCTCACGGGTTAAAATATATGCCTCGGACGGCAATCAAGTCCCAAGCGCTTGTGGATTTCATGAATGACTGGACAGAGTTACAGGCGCCAGAAGAGAAGCCGGATACCACTTATTGGACTATTCATTTTGATGGGTCCAGGCAACTGGAGGGCTCGGGGGCTGGAGTCGTGTTAACTTCCCCAAGAGGTGATAAGTTTTGTTATGTTCTCCGTTTAATGTTCCCTTGCACTAACAATGCAGCTGAATATGAGGCCTTACTCCATGGTCTTCGAATGGCTAAGGAGATGAATTTAAGCCGGGTTAAGTGCTTTGGTGACTCGAACCTGGTAGCTCAACAAGTGTCTGGTACTTGGGATTCCAAGGATCCGCTCATGGCAGCATATCGACGAGAGGTGGATATTGTGGCTGGTCACTTCAAGGGTTATCAGGTTGACCATGTGGACCGGCGAAAGAACGAAGCGGCAGACGCTTTAAGCCGTTTGGGTTCCCAACGTAAACCGGTGCCACCCAATGTTTTTCTGGATGTTTTGCATAACCCGTCGGTCAAGCTACCTACAGAGGAGGATTTGGCTGTTCCTGACCCGGAAGCTCAGTTAGTGGCAGCTCTTCACGTGATTCCGGATTGGACAGTCCCTTATTTGGCTTATATGACCCGGGGTGAGTTACCGGAGGATGAAACTTTGGCCATGCAGATAATCCGGCGATCCAAGTCAATGACCATTATCAATGGAGAATTGCATCATTGCAGTGTAACAGGGGCGTTTCAGCGTTGCGTATCTCCTGAAGAAGGCCGTGAGATTTTGCGTGAGATCCACGAAGGAGATTGTGGTCACCACGCCAGTTCAAAGTCTTTGGTAGCTAAAGCTTTTTGTCACAGTTTCTATTGGCTAACGGCTCATGCTGATGCTGGGGACTTGGTGAAAAAGTGTGATGGTTGTCAGAAGTTTTCACATCGAGCTCATGTTCCGGCTCAAGAGTTGAGGTTGATTCGAATCACTTGGCCGTTTGCAACTTGGGGGCTGGATATGGTTGGGCCCTTTAAGAGGTCCAAGGATAAGAAGACCCACCTTCTGGTGGCGGTTGATAAGTTCACTAAGTGGGTGGAGGCAGAGCCAGTCAGTAAGTGTGATGCAGCCACGGCGGTTCAATTCACCAAGAAGGTGATTTTCTGGTTTGGGTTTCCACACAGTATCATAACTGATAATGGCACTAATCTGTCCAAGGGTGCTATGAAAGAATTTTGTCAATGTGAGCACATCCGGCTTGATGTGTCATCAGTGGCTCACCCCCAATCTAATGGTCAAGCGGAGAGAGCCAATCAAGAGATCCTGAGAGGCATCAAGCCCCGGCTTATGGTTCCTTTACAACTGATGCCGGGTTGTTGGGTGGAGGAGTTACCTTCTGTGTTATGGAGCATCAATACCACGCCCAATAGATCTACGGGTTACACACCTTTTTTCATGGTTTACGGAGCAGAGGCGGTTCTCCCTAGTGACATCCGTCATGACTCACCCTGTGTGGCGGCTTATGTTGAAGCTGACAATGAGAAAGCACGTCAGGAAGCACTTGACCTGTTAGATGAGGAGCGTGATATTGCAGCGGCTCGTTCGGCGATTTACCAGCAAGATCTGCGTCGTTATCACAGCCGTCGGGTTAAAACCAGAACTTTTCAAGAAGGCGATCTGGTGCTCCGGCTCATCCAGGATCAGACTGATATGCACAAGTTATCCCCGCCTTGGGAAGGACCTTTTGTGGTCAGCAAGAATCTGCATAACGGGTCATACTACCTTATCGATGTTCGAGAGCACAAAGACTCACGTAAATCGGAGGAGGAAACCCACCGGCCGTGGAATATCGCTCATCTTCGGCCCTACTACACCTGAGCCATAGGCTCCTCTTATGTACATATTCTTGGCAATGTATATATAATGATCAATATAATAAACCGGCATCCCTACTAAAGCAGGGCCTCTGCCGTTCTTCCTTAAAAGCTTTTGATTACTTGGGGGCTTCTGTTTATAAAACGGAGATCTGATCGCCCATTGATCCGGCTCAAAGGCTATAAAAAAACTTGGGGGCTTGTTACCCAAAGTCAAAAGGGGCCAAAGAGAGTGTTGCAAAAGCACAACTCAAACATAGGCACCCATTGAGCACAACTCACAATATTACTCGGGGGCTCTTTGCTTCTACAAGAACAAAGAGTCTATAACCTTGTAATAGGCTATAAAAGCCAGGCTTGGAAGCCAGGTGTATTCACCTAAAACCCCGGGTTATCCTGCCTTTTTAAGTAAGCCACTCCACCCAGGTAATCCTGGTAAGACCCGTCGAACGTTTGACAAGTCAATCTTATAAAGACCCTGAACTTGTCATAGTTAAATGACGATTGGTTAACGTGAGGTCCATCTTATAAGGCTTTGCAAAATGGTTTAACCCAGTGGCCTGGCAGCCCATGAAAAGCCTCGCCTTTTTTGCATATTTTCTTCTGAAATCTTTATTTTGACGGTTTATTTTGATGAGATTTATGTTAATCCGGTGTTTACTAACCCGGTCTGGTTTTTGAGTTGCCAAGTACAAAATTAAAAGATGACCGGTGTCAATTGACCCGGCTTGGCTTTCAACTATAAGTTGTCAGTGCACGATCAGTTATAATCCGGTGTTTGTTGACCCGGTCTGGCTTCGACTACAAGTCGGCAGTATGATATACGGATAATCCATTGTTTATTACAACCCGGTACGGTTTTACTATAAACTGGCAAAACATGGGAGGAGCTATCAACACTCAAGATTTGGGTTATCACCCTTACTACAATAAGTTGGTAAACCAACGATGTGATTCAATGTCACAGGTATGATGTATTTCATATTTAATTATTCTTACGATATAGCCTTGGTTAAAACCCTGGTTTTATATTGGGCATTTTGACCCGTCTGACGGTAAACCGCCAGGACACTTTAAACATGTTGTATGCAGGAACAGGTCGAATAAGCTGTTCAGAATCATAAGCAGGCATAACATAAATCATGGCGGATTAACAGTGTCATGCAAAGTGAATATGCATGATGGCGTAGCAGACCAAGTATTTAAACTAGACTATTACAAGGCGCTTTGATGCCCAAAAGGATAATTATTTATTACACGCATTACAGTGTGCAGAAGCTAAACCGGCCTCCGGATCATGATTCTTCACCATGCTGACTTGAAGGTTGTGGATCATCCTGTGCTGGTTCATCCTCCTCCTCTCCACCCAGTGGCTGGAAGTCAATGGTTGCCCAGTCAATCCCGGTTAAGGCTTGGAAGACAGCTTCATCACTTATAAGGGTGGACGGTTCAACATCAGGGGCGTAGGTGTGCTTACGGATTGGCGGGATAAGATTTTGCACATCATAAGTTAGTGCGTTAACCCGTTTGTTGTTGGCGTCATAAATCGACTGGTAATATGACAAATCAGTATCTTCAGCCAATTTGCTTGCCAGTGGACTCATTTCCCTCGTTAGGGCCCTGAGGTCATCATTATCAAAATCTGACCCGTCTTCTTTTTGGCTTGGATAGCCGTTTCCAATATCCTCCGGATCAAGGTCAGATATCCATGCCTTGGCCCGAGTCAATGCAGTAAGAGCACCGGCCCTAGCTGCTGATTTCTTCAATTCCTCAAACCGGGCAGGCATCATAGATAACCTTTCCAATGTTTCCTTGATTAAAGTTGGGGGTGGTTTATTATGTGAAGCTGTGCAGATGACCCGTTGAACGCCGGTGTATAATTGCTCTATTAGTGTATAAGCAGCCTTCCGTTTTTTGCGCATGTCCGAGCCAAGATGAGTAACGCGGCTACCTGCAATGGTTAAAATATTGGTAAACCGACAGTTTCATGGATGTTGCTTATTTCAAGTTTGTGAAGAGGATATTTACCGAAGACAGCAGTGGTCATAGCATTGATTTGCCGCTTCAAGCCAGTCAGTTCTTCTGCTACCGGATTAAGGGCTGCTTCAGCGTCCTCCGCCCGCTTTAGCAGAGTTGCTTTTTCAGTGTCCCATCTTGCGCGTTCGCTTTTAAAGCTTTCCTTTAGTTGTTCCATGGCTGTTAAAGCGCTGGTCAGCTCTTCTTTAGCCTTGGAAGTTTCTGCTTGCTGGGACTTGATATTTTCTTGAAGGTTGGCGATTTGAGATTCCTTTTTGCTCATATCAGCCTGCAAGAGACATTTAATGAGTTGGTAGTGCATATTTGAAGTCCCAAGCACATAACAAGTTATACACTTGGAACTTGGGGGCTAATGCATATTGCTTCTTATCAACTGTCATTTTAAGTCCCAAGCACATAACAAGTTATACACTTGGCACTTGGGGGCTAATGCATATTTGTTCAAGTCAAGGTTATGGATTTTTCCTCCTTAATCGGATTACAAAGATGATTATCAAGAATTTCGGAAGCTTCATGACAGAAAGGTACCGGTTCATCCTAAAGGTATAAACCGGTCCCTGGGGGCTACGCAAGCAAAATTAAATATTGTTCTGCTACAAGTCCCGGTTCACATTAATATTATGAACGGACCCTTGGGGGCTACTGGAATTGATAGTCTAAACCGGTCATAAGGAAAGAAAGCTTATGCGTGATATTTACCTCATACCGCTCCTTCATTAGGCCCACTAAACCGGCTTCATAGTCGCGGCTTGTGTACAGGCGGTTTAAGAATCCAGAATGAATATCTTGGGCGTTGAGGTGGGCATAGCTTGATAAATCTGTTTTCCACTTGCCCTTGTCCATAGCTGAATGTTCTTCCTTGGCACTATGCTTGGATAAAGCGATAGGATTGCCAGGGGTGGTGTGGCCGACGCCGGTAATCATAATATCGTCCGTGGTGTCATCAGCAGCTTTGGCTGGACTTGGCAGTTTATCAGCCGTTTTTGCTGGGCTTGGCGGATCAGCAGCCTGACTCATCGGATCTGTCTCCACTGGCTCAACAAAAGTATCCTGAGCTTGAGGTACCAGATCATCCAAGATATCATCAGTATTTGGGTCCAGTGGTTCTGGGGTATTCTCCGGTTCAGTGGGCGGGTTATCATCAGTCGGTTTATTCAGTTTGGCCTTTTTGCTGGGTCTGGCCTTGGCACTGAAAGGAACAGACATAAATGTTAGTATAATAAACAAGTATAAGGCATAAAGGGTTAAGTTTAATATGCTCACCCAGGAACAGTCTTGAGGGGAGGGAGTTGTGTGGCCGTTGACTCGCCAGATGATGAATGAGGTGTTCCATGATAGTTTGAATCAGACAGATTAAGAGGTTGTCGGAAATAACCCGCCTTGGGATAAGAAGTATCAGAAATATATGAGACCTCTGATCGACATTTCCGGACTGGAGTGTTCGGTAAACCGGCTGAAGTAACTACATGGCCGCTGTGCCGGGTTGTGCGGCGAGCTTCGTGTTGCTGCTTCTTCGAAAGAAAGTTTGGGTCCATGTGAGCTAGGGGGTGAGAAAATCTTATTTTCCGGTTTGCTTGACGGGTTTTCTGTGTTGGCAGAGGATCTGAACCGGAGGAAAGAATAATTACCTCTACATCATCAGCATGGCTGGCTTCAGCTTCATCCTGATAATAGTCATTGTCAATGAGTTGTATGAAAAAAGAGCCAAGAGAATCAAGTTCTACCTCTGATTCCGGATTATCCAGATCATCATCAATGTTTAACTCGGAATATTCAGCGGTTTTCTTCTTGGCAGGTTTTTTGGTAACCTTAATCTTGGGGCGAGGCGTCTTTGCCGGTTTATCCCGAGGTTTCTTCTTCCAGAACGGATCATCACCCTGTCAAAGATTGACAAAATTTTGAAGGAATATTTAAAAGGATCGGATTAAATCAAGAGTTATATGATTCTTACAGCTGGCGGTTTATTGGAAGCGCAGAAGGGACTTAGCCCTGTCTTGCTGCAGACAGCCTCCGGTTCATTCAGTATCTTCTTGACAGCTTCAGTAATTTCAGCTTCTGTTAGCTGAATGTCAATATGCCATTGAGGGTCTTTTAAGTCCTCTGTGTACTCGCACATTAAACCGGGGCGTCAGCTTAAAGGCAGAATACTCTAGGAGATCCAGGAACGAACAAAATCAATGCCTGTTAAACCGTTCGCAACGAAGGCCCAAAGCTTTGAAAGCTGGGGCGCATACTTGGCTCGTTCTTTGGCGCTAAGTCGTTGGGGAAATGGATGTGTATTGGTAAGCCGGTGAGGACGATAACCCAGCAGAGGATTTTCATCAGTTGGAGACGTATCTCGGCAGTAAAACCAAGTCCGATTCCAATCCTTGGGGGGACTATGATGCTTGGCGTGAGGGAAACTGACATCTTTCCTCTTCTGGATTGAAACCCCGCCAAGTTCAGTAGTGGGCCCATCTGTAAACTCAGTACGGCGGTTTAAATAGAAGAAGTCTCTGAACAGTCCAATAGTGGGTTCTTCCTGTAGATAAGCTTCGCAGAACACTTGAAAATTACAAATATTGGACACAGAGTTAGGTCCAATATCTTGAGGGTGGAGTTGGAAGCTAGCAAGCACATCACGGAATTTTTGATCCGGGAGGGCTAAACCCTCGACCCAGATGATCAACGAACACGATTACTTCTCCATCCTTGGGCTCAGGAGGATTTACTGGACCAGGGGCCCTCCAGTGGATAACTTCCTTTTTTGCTAAAGCGCCGGTTGCAACACACCCGTTTAGTTGCTCTTCAGTAACCCGGGAGGGAACCCAGTTGCAAACATAGAATTGTTTGGCCATTTCAAGGAAAGAGGACTTACTGGGGTCACAGGAGCAGCGGAGAGGCGCCGCGATTCTCTGGTAAGCTCAGCATGATGCAGCGGCCGGAGTTGAGGTCGAGGACGAAGACTTGGCGGCGGTAGTTGAGCTTGAGCGCTAGGTCAACGCGAGGAAGAAGAAGAAGTGGAGAGGCACGAGGGGAAAAGGTGAAAATGACCCTCGGCCTTATTTATAAGGCGAAGGGATAAGCGACAGGCGCGATAATCGAGGAGCCCAAAAAATGGATATGTGACAGAGCTGTCACCTTGATTTTTGGAGGCTCATTAATAAAAGTGAGGTATATACGGTTTTTTAATAAATAGGTGACGTCATGGTGGTTTACTATAATCTTGGAAGATGACGTCATGGCGGATTACAAGGTTTACGCGAAGGTGCTGAAGAAGAAATTTTCCTAAGTATTGAAGATTGACATGAACAGGTTCAAATCAATTTGGGGCCTAATGTTGGGGATATAACTACTAAGTATAAACCGCCTAGGAGGGGCCGGGTTATACCCGTAATGAGTTATCCATATTGATGCCTATGAAGACAAGGAGTATGACGCTTTACTGTAGAGATCTAAAGGCCCAGGGCCCAAGGGCGGATTAGGGCCCATAGACATAAACCACCATATGATGTGTAACTTGTGTTGTAAGATAGGAAAGGGTAGAAACCGAGCCGGACACGTTTATGAGCTGGTCAAGATTCTGTAAACCACCGGGTGTCAACCTGTGTATATAAAGGGATGACCTGGCGGCGGTTCAAGGACAAAAAAACAACAACTCGAGAGCCAGGTCAAGCAGATTCGCTCCCTGGTCATCGAAACCCTAGCAATTCCATCACAACTGGATTAGGCATTTACCTTCACCGCAAGGGGCCGAACCAGTATAAACTCCTTGCGTCCTTTGTCCCGCTTTAACCCCTTTAAGCTAACTACGTTGCGATGGCTCCACGACTAAGTCCTCACACTAGGACAACTGCCGTGACAAAACCACGACAAAGGGCACCGTAGGATAGCACCATAAATAAAATATACAATCATACCAACCAAGATCATGATTAACCCATAGGACAAAACGGATCTACTCAAAGATCATAGGATAACCATAGATCATTGGGAAATAATATATGGAGTTGAGCACCATGTTTAAGTAGAGATTACAGCGGGTAGATGAGGTGTTACACCACTGCATAGAGGGGGAGAGAGTTGGCGTTGACGGTAGCAAGATTGTTGATGTAGATCACCATCACGATCCTTGCCTGTGACACCCAAAATTTTATTTGGCCTTTTCAAAATTTTTATTTGACTTGAGGGAGGTGTTTTAAATTTTTCTTCAAAAGAACCCTCCCTTTCAAAATATATTTTTATGGCAAGGGTTTTATTTGGATTCACCCAAGACACGATGTTGGTCTTGGAGGTTCTTTCTTTTTATTTGGACTCAAACCAAAAATGCTTGTCACTTGGGAAAAATGCCTTTTGAAAATTCCTTTGAAAATGCCCTATGGCTTTTGGAATGATTCTTTGCCCCTTTCAACAAATCTCTCATGCCATGACCTTAGTGCAAATCCACTCTCCTAAACCTTCCCTCATCTTTGGATCATGATTTGCATCAAATCCAGCAAGTTGAACCTCCCCATATATTTATTTTCCATTTAAATCTTATCAAAACAATTTCTACCTTCTATTCTAGCCCTTGGAGATTTACAAAGGAGCTACCATTTCTGTTTTGATTTTTGCCCCCAAACCAATTTCCCTTCCTAGTCCTTTGAACCCTCAACCAAGATCCATGAAGATCCACTGGTCTTCAGTTCAAAATTTTCAAACTATACTTGCTGCAAGTTTGGACCAGTTTTGCCAAATTTGATGAAATTCATTCAAATCCCTCTCCAAAAATTCTGAGAAAAATCAGGCAGCCTCTGGGTGCATTGAGAGGTCACCTCACCAAGTCCCAGCTCCAGGAAATTTTTTCTGCTTGCCAAGAGAATCCTCAACCAAGATCCATGAAGATCCACTGGTCTTCAGTTCAAAATTTTCAAACTATACTTGCTGCAAGTTTGGACCAGTTTTGCCAAATTTGATGAAATTCATTCAAATCCATCTCCAAAAATTCTGAGAAAAATCAGGCAGCCTCTGGGTGCATTGAGAGGTTACCTCACCAAGTCCCAGCTCCAGGAAAATTTTTCTGCTTGCCAAGTCATTTCATCGGGCACCTACTGGACACTGTTGCTGTCATGTTCAGTTAAGTTCAGAGAACAGTTTCAGTGCACTGTCGTTTTCTTCAGTGTCCGTAGTCGATCTCGCCAGTGCCTCGGTGTCGCCGTGTTTCCTGTCCCCTCCCCCTTGTCCTCTGCACCGCACGAGCGCCTGGATGCTTGCGGGCGTCGGCGACGAGCTAAAGGAGGTGCGCCGCCCCGTGATCGACGCCAGCGGCGGCTTTGCGGCCGCCAGAGAGAGGCGCAGCGCAGACGGCGCCACCCAGCGCTGCCCAAGCCACCGAAGATCGCTGCGTGGTCTTCCACTCCCCAATGCGCGCTGCCACCCTCGTCGTGAACCGCTGGGCGCGGAGCGTGCTCTCTGCCGCCGTCGTGCCCGTGCGGCCACCCCACCGTGGACCGGCGCTATTACGCCAAGACCGACCAGGATTAGGAGGGGAACGGCACCAGTACACCACGCTGATGCTGCCTGGCCACCTAAACTCCTTACCAATCCACTGCCTCGCCGTAATTGCTCGCCGGAGATTCCCCGTTCACGGCCACCCCCTCGAGCCGCCTATAAATAGAGGCCCCGAGCTCCAGCTAGTACCCACACCACCTCTACACTCCACCAAGACCCTGCCTAGCCACTGGAAGAGCCCCGAGGGAGTCTCCTTCCTCGACTCCGGCCGCCGCGACCTGCCACGGGATCCAGCTCGATTCGCTCCCGTGCGTGCACCTCTGCCTCCCATCTCTTGCCAGTAGCTCTCTAGTGCATCCCTCCTTCTGACCCGCGCTTCAATTCGAAGTTTGCAGCACCCCACCGGAGTTCTCCACCATCACCCGAGCCGCCGTCCGCCGGGGAAAGTGTCGCCGTCGACGTGGTGCTCTCCGTCGCCCAAGTCCACCACCCACCGACGCGGAAGGACACGCTGAAGCTCTTGGTACACTCCGATCTCCCTGTCTCGCCGTTGTTCGACGCCGGCGACCACCGCAGTCTTCGGGTGCCCGTGAACTTTTTAAATCTGACATGTGGACCCCCCTGTCAGCCTCTATTTCCTTCTCCCTCGAAACGTTTTCTGTTGGCGCCATCGGGAAAATACGTTTTTCCCTTTGAGCTGGCGCGTTTCTTTCCGAAGCGTTTTCTGTTTTCTCAGTTAAGCCCCTGGAACTTCTCTGTTTCATTACAGATGAGTCCCTGGACAGAAACCCTTATAACTTTTTAATAAAAAGTGATTTTTGAGTGATTCTTTTTCTGACAATCTTATAATTTTGTCTAGTTTTTTATGGGATTTATTTGGAAATTTTTTGGAACAACTTTTATGCACGCGTTGGTTTTCACGTTAGTATGCATTTTTCGCTATACCGTAGGTTCCGGAAGAGGTGACGGAGCTGCGAACTTCGCCGAGCTAGACTCCGACTTCTCCGAACCAGGCAAGCATGTTTGAACCTTTGATATGATAGGTGTTTTGCATGTTTGCGTGAAAGGTTGTGCGTGGCATGTGAGTACCGGTGGGTATCTCGTTGCTTGTGAGGCAACTACCTGTGTGTTCCAAAGTTGCGATGATCTCTGATGAGAGATGGCCTAATCATGTGGTGACATGAAGGGCAGCAAGGTGGTACTGTTGTAGCATACCAGCCTTACGTCATCCGACAATCCCCGACGTTAACGTGGACGGAGTCACGTTATCGTTCTTCCCCCTTCCGTGCTACCACTTGTTTTCTGCCAGAATGCGGTTTAGTAAGTTGGTAACCTCTTTCCGTGTACACACCAAACAGAGAGGCCGGGATGATGGTTCCATGGCCCTGGATTAAAGCCAGTCATCCGGTCAGGGGGCATGGGTGTTTCCGGTTGGGACCGAGAGGGGGGCACCCCTTAGAGCGCGCGTATAGAAATTTTGATCCCATGCTACGCGAGGTTGTAGCCTCCCCGTCTCAAGGTTTTTCTTGAACGTTGCCGAGGGTGATTCCTGGCTTCGGAATGTTGAATGGGTGTGTACTGGTTAGATGTGTTTCTTCCTAAACACTGTAAACGGAACTAGTCCCCGTGACTACTGAAATCCGTTGGCTGTGGTTAAAGTACAAACTCTGCATAGTCAAATCCTTCCGAGTCATCGTATCCGAGGTCAAGTATCGTGATCAGCGTATCCATGTCTATGTTGTAGTCTCGTGGTATATTATTCTTTCCAGTAAGCGAGCATGAGTAGTAAACTTAGCTGAACATTATTCCTGTGGATGGACTAACCCTGTTGTTTATCTCATGTCTGATTACTCTCTTGATATGGTTTAAGATTCATGAGCTACTAAGTTATGAATATAAGCCCTTTATGTGATGTCGCTCGGACGTCCGACTGTGGCATGTTTGTCTCTTACTTTCAATATAAGCCCTTTATGTGATGTCGCTCAGACGTCCGACTGTGGCACGCATTGTCTTTCTTTTTCTGTTATAAGCCCTTTATGTGGTGTCGCCCCGACGCCCGACTGCGGCATTATTATTCTTGCAGTTTCCTCTCGAGGAGTCATTCAGACCCTCGTTTGGCACCGGTATTCTTGCAGCTTCCTCTCGAGGAGTCATTCAGACCCTCGTTTGGCACCCAGTATTTATTTTGGGATTTCGGGAGGACTACCGCCCGACTTCTCTGTTATTTTCCCATGCACCATTATCTCTATGTCTGAACGCACTTGTTAATATATTCATATGCTTCATGTTTACATTTGTTATATCTTATGTTCGAACTGTCTTGCGAGTACTTTCATAGTACTCACCTGGCTTGTTGATTTGGCCAGATGATGACGAAGGCGATCTCTTGGATGAAGAGTTTGATAGTGCGTCCGACGCCTAGAGGAGTCCCAGTCAGTCCTGTGCGATCCCGGATATTGGTCACTTGTATTATATACGCTTCCGCCACCCGCAATAAGTCTTCTCGAGCCTCACTCTGACGCTCGAAGAGCTGTAGTTTTCAGGAGTCATATCACCCACTTCGCGGTGATATTTCCACCACCATTGTTATCGTGAGTTAGTAGTCATGCCACCCTATCCACCGTTATGTTTTATCGGCGTTCATGTAATAAATTGTTGAGCAGTCTCCGCTCAACCTTGTATTATATTCAGTACTCCTGGTATTTTTCTTCTGTGACCAAGATATTGTCTACCAGTGAGAAGGAATTCTTCTTTACTGGTCCGTAAAAGGGATTGGTCTCTCAATAAATATTTTATTGAAAAACCGGTCGTGACATTGCCCCGGCGGCACTCCGACGCCACCGGGAGAGAGCCCCCTCCTTCTTCCTTGGCCTCCCCCTTGGATTGGAGGAGAGTTCCCCCACTGGTGCATGGCCTCCATGGCGGCAGAGGGGAGGGAGCCCCTCTGAGATTGGGTATCCCTCTCTGTTCTCTTCTGTTTCGCGCTCCCAGATCTGGCCGAAAACCGTTTCTTATATTCCCGGAGATCCATAACTCCGATTGCACTGAGATTTTAACATGATATTTCTGGATATAAGCTTCCTTGCACCCGAAGTAGAGGTCCAACTGACGTACGAGGTGAGCACAACCCACCACCACGAGCCAGGCTCCTCTGGGGCACCCTAGTGTCTTGTGGGTTGTGTGGGCCTCCGTTTGCGGTGATTCCAACTCCCAATAATAACATATATTCCAAAATAATTGTCCGTAAAATTTTATTGCATTTGGACTTCGTTTGATATGGATTTTCTGCGATACAAAAAACAGGAACTGGCACTGGGTACTGGATCAGTAGGTTAGTCCAATAAACCATATAAAAAGTTGCCAAAAATATGTGAAAGTTGTATAATATTGGCATGAACCAATCAAAAATTATAGATATGATGGAGACGTATCACTCATCCAATGGGCGAGATGCGCCTATGATATGTTGACACGTGGACAGGCCGAAAAGTGGCCCATAAAGATTAAATGGGCCGGCCCAACTAAAGGCCCACAAGATTTTGTAGACCATAATGGGCCAGCCCAGCTAAAGGCCCACAAAATTTTGCAGACCATAATGGGCCGGCCCAGCTAGAGGCCCACAAGATTTTGAAGACACTAGTGGGCCGTCCCGTTAACAGGTTGCCATGTTTTGGGACAAATGCCGGCCCATATTTGATCCGGTCCATTAACAGCCTACCACGTTCTGGGCCTAATAATGGCCCATATGAGATCCGGCCCGTTAATGGCCTACCACGTTCTAGGCCATATTACGGCCCATATCGGATCCGGCTCTTTAAGAGACTTTGGGCTAAATTATTGCCCATATTAGATTTGGCCCGTCAACTGGACACTGTGCTTTTTTGGGCCCACTTGAGGCCCGGTTAGGATTTCTGTGTGCTAAAGGCCCATTTAGTAATACAGTCTGCTATTAGTTTTGGCATGTTAAAGGACCATTTAACATTTTGGCCCTATATTTATTTCGGCCTGTTAAAAGCCCGTCATATAGTTGGGCCTAACCATGGCCCGCTCTGCATCCGGCCTGCTCACAGCCGATAATCTGATTGGGCCAAACAAGGACCAAGACAATTTTGGCCTGTTAACGGCCCGTAAGGTGATTGGCACAATCATGTGCCGGGGTCTATTTCGGCCTACCGTCGGCCCGTGAGCTGTTCGGCACGTTTCAGGCCCAACCTACTTTTCAGCCTACTAAAAGCCCATTGATTTTTTTTGCGAAAATAGGGCCGGCGGTTTACTCGGCCTATTAAAGGCTGATACTACTAGTGGGCCAGTTTACATTTAGACCTGTTGATGGACCAAGATGACTGGGCGCATGATGCGGCCCATACATAGTGATTTGCATGACGACCCGATTATGTACCGTAATTTTATGATTTGGTCGGTTTACTTTTCATGGAGCGAAGACAGGATATATATACAGTAAAACAACTGCAGCATCGTGAATAAGTAAAAAACCTAGACTATACAATAAAGAAATTACGACATATTACATCCACTGGGCATCAAAGTTCGCCACTATGATAATAAAGCACAAGCAGACAACATATTACATACACTGGGCATCAAAGATTGCCACCAGTGAAAATAAACATGGACAAAATAATATACAAAACCGACAACACTTCAATAGAGTTCAAGAAAGGTTAGCCTTTCTCGGGAGCTGCAGCGCAAGCAGCTGGGCAAGCTGATGAGACTGCGCTTGTTTGATGCTTATATCCTCCTCACACTGAAAGAGAAACAAGCAGACAGATGACATGTTTTGCACATATAAGTATCAGTGCTGACAATTCATCACATTTCTTATTGACGAATAAAGTGACACAATTTAAAATAGCATTAACACAATATGGTATTGTTCAGGTTAAGACATGGCAGGAAATGACACTGTGAAGGAGTTGGCAGCTTCACGACACCACTGGATTACAGATCAAGAACTCATAAGTATCAATGGTTAGTGTGCTGTCAATTTATCCCATTTCAGATTGGCAAATAAAGAGATGGTTTAAATAATAGTAGAATGATATGACGTTGTTCATAGTTAAGACATTGCAGAATATGACATTATGCTGTAGTGGGTAGGTTCACCACACCACTGGATTACGGATCAAGAACAGAAGCATACATGGTATGAAGAAGGAACTTGCTCTGTATAGTTTAATTTACATGGTATGAAGAAGGAACTTGGTTGTACAACTGAAAACTTAAATTGAGAAGGACAAACTTTTGTTTATGAACTACATAATAAATTTTAAACATGCAATTTGATGCAAACACCAAAAATAAACAGCTGTTGCAGTCATGCCTAACCAAATATACACAACAAAGTTGGAAGGCTTCGGAAGGACAAACTTACATTAGTGGTGAAGACTGGCTCTATAA